>NW_017386040.1:287412-386198 GCF_000237925.1 Schistosoma mansoni | reverse complement strand
GTTGATCTAAATGATATTGACTACAAAGGGTTTTAAATGTTCGTGGTGATTTCTGAATTGTTTTTCACACATGGTGACACTAACGGTTTCATGGTTTCTGAGGTTGATTTTGCATTGGTGTATTGATTCAACAGACACTTTTTAACAAAGTTGTCAGGTTAGTCAATGTGGATATTTGCTATCTATCTTCGATTCGTCGCCTTATACTTAGGCTGTTTTTGTAAATTCGGTGAACATTTATTTCGTGTACCATGAACTGAACTAAGTTCCCCCCAACACAACGGATCTATAATGGATATTTTATATCAAGTCATATTGCTACTGTAATCGTTATCAGTAGACAATCTAATATACTAAATAAATGTTAAACAAAATCTCAAGAGAATTCATGTAAGCTCTTTTTGTCAAAAAGAATTATGCATTGATAACTTCACTTAATTTCAGTTGCTGAAGTTTTCTACAGATATTCCTTTTTTTCAACATCTTGTGAATACTTGATGCTCAAGTTCCTATCACCCTATTCATTCAAATCTCTTTTATCGTGAGTACATACCCTGTTCATGTGTAACTTTTTGAAAATTCAAACTGTTTCTTTTAAATTTTTCCCCAAGTCTCAGATTAATTTCGATACTGACATTGGTGAAAAGCAAGAATTATCCATCTCCCATCAACAATCGCAATCTACCCAAATAGGATGAAACGTGGGTCCTGGATTCCACTGCTTGTCACTATCCATCTTTGCTAGTATCTATCAGTTTAAACATTAATATGTTATCTATTAAACTACTAGGTTCAGATAGTTATTAATTTCTTTAACATGTATGATGTTTAGATAATTATAATCATCGCTTTGTTGATATTCAGGATTGTGAAGATGCCACAAGTATTTGGAGTTTGACAACGCTTTAACCAGTAATAACCTCTATTATGAATCGTACCCACCTAGTGAAGTCAAAAGATAGAATTGAGGGGATTCGAAGATATATTTGATAGGTTATCGATATATTGTAGATCGACTGATCTAATCTGACTAGCGATTGCAGGGGATGTTGAGCACAGCGTTTCTACTCTTAATCTGGTGCGGATGCATGACCGAGCGCCTTCAGCTAGGTGAGTCCATTAAAACTAATGTGGTCAGCATCCAATGTCGAAGACTTATAGAGCTATTTATTTCGGGAATTTATTTATCGCTGCAATTGAAAATTTGATCAATCGACTTTAGCACGCATATTTTTTGAACAAATTAATTATATATTCTCAAGTAGTTAAAGGTTTTCTGTTAAATTGAATCGTAACTAATAATGATTCCCAAGATATGTGTAAAAGCTTTAAAATCAACGACGGGAAAATATACATCATCACAATCGTTCTCAGAGAGAACGATATTTTCAACCTCTACAAATGTCAACAAAATCAAAGTATATGAATCTGTAGTGGATTGATTAATTTACACTTAATCGATTTCAGATGGTTCGAGGTAGTCTACAGGAAGCCTTATTTGTTATAAATTCCGCGCCAACAGAAATTCGTCTAAGCGTGCCTGAAGATCTTCAGGGAATTGGTGCTTCTCATGAGATTCGAACCTGAGTAACTCTTTATCACAGTCTGAGACTTTTAAACGGAAATATTCAGACCACAACTGACTTTATTGATAAATATTAGAAAGAATAGAATGTTTTAGAGGTTGGTTTCAACCATTAGACTGAGTTTAATAGCAGAACTCGTCGAAATAATACTTGAGTAGTGAAGGTCCTGGGCTGAACCCCAATATTAGTTCATCTATATGCACTAGTGAGTGGTAGCAAAATGTAACTAGTCACCTATCCAGTAACCTGCTATTATTCATCGATTCCTATCATCTGATTAGCAGGTTCTCGACTATTTGATTGTTAAAAATCAATAAATTTACAGGTATACTTTAGTTCAGTTCATTTGGAAACATGTTTTAGTTAAATATTATTTTGATAAGTTTATCACGACTTCACAGCTACTTACCTAATGTGTAGTATCCAATTATAAATGTGCTACGTTTATATCATTATAGTGATTAATTTATTGATTTCTTATAGAGCCTGAGTGAAATAGAATGTTCTGTTTTCTAATATTTCAAAATTCATGTTTCGTACACTATTTATTTTGTTTAAAGCTTGTAAAAGCAATAGTCATAAAGTATACCTAAAGTGTACATTATTGCTTGTTACAGACTGGTCTCAGTTGGGATACTAATGAAAAATAGGAAGCACTAGAAAGTTTTTTTCGTACCAGTTTAGTACTCTCCGGAAGTCCACACACAATTGTGACCTATCCACATATCGAATGCAACCTAAACATTAGACCAATTTCCGAAAACCACTTCAAAAAAACGTTAATAGTCATTTCATCCGTGACTTATTTCAAGATGTTCCTAAAGTTTTGGTGAGATGTCGAGACTGATGGAGTTCATACATATCGAGTGTGAAACATTTGTCACCAATGATATTGGATGATCTTCGAGCTACACTACAAATTGTCGAATTTGGAAATGAATATCATTAGACACCGACTTAGTGCCTCTAATCGTTAATGAGTCACCATCATATATTAAAGTCTTGTTTTGGGCTTTGGTGATGTCTTGAGTGTGTATTGCTGAGAATTCTCATACTCGGAAGAAATAGCTGTTCAGTGTGGTCTGTTGTTCATTACCACTCCAGCTAGTATCAATCTACGACGAATACAACTCACAGATTAAGCCAGTTTGCATTTAATTCATTCAACTAAACTATGCTCACAGTACTTAGTGGTATACGTTTGCGTGTGTTTATATTCATTGCATGAATACTCACCAGAGAAGTGAATAACTACAATACAAAAATATATTTATATTAACAGAACTCACTTATTACTGAAAATTCCATAGATCGCAAATGTAAATAACCTATATGGATGGTTGGTATCTACCCGGATCGGACGGTAATAATGTGACCTGACTTACGCCGAAATTATGCCTCACGGTTAATACTCAACATTGACTTATTCAGTCGTGATAATGAGTTGACTTCCTTGATAACTAGCTCGAATAAATATTCTTAATATAACAACAGTATCTATTAACGAGAACAGACTAGCGAATTACGGAGTGGAATCACTGCCTCATAGGCTAATCTTTATCGTACAACTAATTCACCCCGCGTTAGTCATATTGAACATGACAATGTTCCATAAACTGACTGGTCGTGTGACACAGAAAATGTTAAGCTGGGTAGGTGACCTAGCTATGGCTCAGTAACATTTAACTGGCCATACAATCTTATTTGTAGCAGAACTTTCTAATTTGTAATTCTATCAGGGTATTGGGGGTGGGTGGGAGATGGAGCAGTTTTATCTTAATAATCTGACTTCGTTGATGTACAGTTAAGGGGACAAATCTTCGCAATAATTCATGAACCAGACCCTGGTAACTCATATTTCATCAGATAGTATAAACTATGAAAGAAATTAATCATCATTCTCGTTCAAATTAAGATATTTGTGTATTGTAGGAAATACTGTTTTGGTCGTGTAGACATAATCAATTCACTAGGTTTATGTTGTGAATATGTATGGTTGGCAGGTTGGTTATCGGTTCCTAATCGTTAGAGTTCTAGGTAAGAATGCTAGGTTATAGTTTATACATAAGCTTACTGTAAGCCCTCTCTTCCAATAATCATCCTAAACGCTAACGCTAACCCCAATCCGAAATTCTAACTCTAACATAAACCTAAATGTAAAACTTAGTCTTAAAACTAAATGTTGATTGTAACCCCAATTCCTAAACCTAACAATACAGATAAATATTACTGAAGCTTGTATTTCTTTTACATACACTTACAGTTGTTTCATTCCTACATTCACAGGTGTGTGTTTTCCTTCAGAAGTCCAGCAAATTCTTAGCACTGAATAACATTTTGTTGTTTTTAGATAAGCATCACCCTACATTGATACATGTACCATGATGCTGAAGTTGTTTTCGATTTTGTATACAAATAGTTATGGTGTACTTTGTTTGTTTGCTGTGACTTTTAATCGACATTTCATATGAATTTATTGGTATTAATTCGTATTGATACATCTTACAGCCATTGTTTAATGTTTTCAAGGTTTTAAAAAAGAACATGTTTTATACATGTTTGTACAAGGTATGATGATGTTGGTATTAAACGCTTGATTTAAAGGGGAAAAAGTTAACATTAATATAAGTAGCAACAAATTAAAGAGACACTCATAAAAAACACTTGTTCTGAAGGTCAAATAAAGTGGGACGATTATGTTAAAGTTAAACAAACTAACAGAATAATTTGTAAGGATTTGAGTTATCCCATTGTTTGTATTAAGAATTAAATTTTGATCAGTATTTGTATGCACATATATTGGTCCTGTACGGATCACTTCTATTTAGTCATTATGTTACAAGTTATTCAGAATAGATGGATTGCCGTTAACAGTGGAATCTATGATGCGCGTTTCATCCCATTTGAAACTTGTCAAAATACATAAGACATCTAAGGACATTTATGTTCAAGGTAGACAAATGTGTATTTCTACATCTATGATAAGTTTCTCTTCGTCTCTCTCTCTCTTAAATTTGAATGGATACCACATACAGAATCTGTTTACTCAATTGAAAGTGTTTTTGAACACTGAATATACAATGTACATAGTAACTGTGTCAACTTTTAGTTAATTAATAAAAAAACGGTTAATAGTGTTTCATATTGTTTCTCATCGTTTGTTATTTATGACATGGTCATCAGAAGAAATCACCATTCATAAAGCTATTGTCTATGAACCAGCAACTCGAAGGTTTAAACTCAGAGTCAACTATATGGGTTTGAGCAGTCAGTTGGCTCATATTACTAGACCTCGACAACACGTACATAAACCTTTAATTGGTAAATAAATTACATCGACTAAATTTTAATACAAGAGATTTTACCGGCAATATCTATCTATCTGGAGTAAACGAAATGTGGCTAGCAGTGGAATCTAAAATGCACGTTTTGTCCTATTTGAGACTGATTAGCTGAATGCACCCACCATATCCTAAAGTATATGTTCACCCCGTAGCTCGAACCCAGGACGTTAACTCGTTATTCACTTAGCTATTGAGTTCAGTTAGCAACTAACTAATGCGACTGGTATAATTACAATTTAACTTATAGTGGTTTGGATTTTCCCATTGTTTATATTTTGACCGAAATTTGGTTTATTCTGTGTAAACTTGAGTCATAATGGTTATTATCGAGGCAGTAAGGATAGGATGCAAATATGCTAAAAGTGACTGATCAGTTTTAGTCCTAAACATTAATGGGGAAATGCAAACAACCAATGTATGTAATTTAAAATTAAAATTCATGCCTTCGCACAAGCCAGTGGTTATCTGGACTAAGTAACTAAATGGATAACGCGATGACATTTGAAGTGAACGGCATTTGATCCAAGTCCTGGAGCGAACATCAACCCTTGGATGTAGTAGGTGCATCCAGCTGACGAGTCCCAAATAAAGTGAAACGTACATCCTGAATTCCACTGCTGGACCCCATCCACCTCTGCTTAAATCATCAAAAATTACATTTGTCTGTTCATGTTGGTTGCCTTAGACAATTGTGAAATAAGTTCCGTAAAGCATTAAACATATAAATTGAATTTAATGTGAAAATGAGCATGTTTAAAACGTAAGTGGGATATCTGTTTTGTAAGAAACATCATTCTAAATATTCGGGAATGTTGTCGAAGAAATTCACGATTATTTCACAATTACGATTCACTTTAATCATACACAATGAGAGCATCAAAAATATTAGTTAAATTTCGTGAAATTATATATTCAAATTAAGCAGTTCAGTCAATAGTATACTTATGGGCTACATTGTTTAAAATGCTGAGGATTGAAATAGGTTGCAAACAACTTATCAGGAGGCAATATTATCGCATCATAGTTTATGACTATTCAATAGTATGCATTCATTTTCTTATTGTATATCTCCAGTAGTTTTCCACCACAAAAGCATTCTAACTATTCTCCTTAAACCTACTACTTTTCTAATATTCACGACAGGAATCCAAATACAAGGATTTCATTATAGCATTTTTTCCAGATATAACCGAAGAGTAAGGCAAAAATTGAAGAGAATATGCTGAGTGCAATATATTCATTAAACACTAAAAAAAATCGGACATTGTCTCAGTTTCCTACAATAACCACCCCCCCACACACAAAAAATAGCTTCCTTAGATCAATGTCTGCCAACATCTAACAATGAATACAGGAAAATATTTACACCTAATATCATTTAGTTAACTGCGTAAATTTATCCAAATTAAATTGATAAAGAAACCAGTTTAAACTTGTGTGTAGGCACATTCCTTACCACATTGTATTCTTCATGTTTAAACTTCTACGGTGAAGTGTACGAATATGCTTATTATTATAAATACATAGATGTATTTCAGAATTGACTTTTAATTTTCAATGTATTTTTTTGTTTAATAAAACAAACAATATGTTTTGCACTTAAAATAAACCATTTAGTTACATTCATTGTCCAATTATCAGAATGTTGACAATAAAATACACAAAAGAAGTGTGTGTGTGTGTGTATGTATGTATGTAAGGTTATACAAAATAAAGGTGACTTATTCCATTATTTACATTGCAATAAAATAGAGATTTTTAAGTTATAATATCTTGGCAATGAATATTTGTAGAATTTAAAATTAAAAATTCATCCCATTTCAGAGACATGGATCACGTGAATGGGACTCTGACCGGGAGTGGAATCAAGTGTCCATGTGTTTAATTATAATAATCACAGCTGGTTTGTAGAGGTGTTAGTAGCAAAACTACATCGAAGAGATGACCTTGATGACCAACCAATAAGAAGACAGTATACAGTTATAAAGCAATATATGATCAAAGTGAAATTAAGATGGATAAACTGTGTTAACGTGATTATCGAATGGAACGGTTATAATTAGAAATCAGAAATGTAAGTAGATTCAAACAGTTAGTGTTGTGAACTAAACTTAAGAGGATTAAGGTTAAGGTACATGGTTGGAGTAAGATGATACCTTTTAATCATAGTAACAGCCTTGACCGTAATATTTTTTCTTATTTTTCGATAAGGTACAATTTAGATTTTGCTCAAAATCTGTTAAGCACTAGCTTCAATCTGATTTGTTTACTGGGGGTCGTCGGTATATTCGTCTTTAGTAGACTTTTTAGTGCTAATATCATCGATTTCTAACTTAACGATTATGAAGAAACTACAGTCAAAACGACTAATTTACCTAAAAGAAGTCGGGACTTGTTGAACAATAAACGAATTGATGGCCTTTTAGGTGGATAACTAATTTTAAGTTATGACATCATCATAGTATTGTCTTCACAAATCACTATATTAGTGACTAACTTCATTGTGGACTCTTGAAGTCTTAGTGAGATGTTGCTACTGGAGGAATTTAACCATGTTGAGAGTGAGACAATTATCATCGATGGGATATGGGATAATGGTAGCTTAATATTGCGAATGTAGACTACTGAATTCAAAATCATTAGACCCTAAAGATACCGCACTCATCACATGACCTGAAGGTCATCGGTATGATCCCTGATTAGGTTATGGGTGCAAACGTCAGGAGTCCTGAACCGTGGGGATGTAGCTGTTTAATAACCTCATCTTCCAATGGCTCCCCGACATATGTTAGTTCTTTACAAATATAATTTTTTAAGCCACACGTGCATCACACACTCAGCCTACCGTATTTGATGCTTGCTTAATAACTTTATCTATTTGTTTTGGTGGTATTGTATTCTACATTTAACACTATTATTATTCTCTTTGAAATACTATGTAATACAAAACAGCGCTACAGAAGAATCTGTGGGTCGTTAATCTGTACATGGATATGTACTACCCAGCTATTGCACACTAGGGAAAAACAGCTTTCAAGTGTTTATCAGTTTTCAATGGTTGTTTAACCAAGGTCGATTAATGATGTAAGTTGTAAAGATTTAGCAACTCGTCATTTCACAAAATTAGGTCATAAATACCAGAAAACGTTTTCTCCTGTTACCAAAGTTTGAACCTCAGATTACACAAGAGTCATTCATTGACATTAAGTGTATTAATCTAGCTAGATCACTAAAGTTCCCAATGGCGTTTGCTTTAACACGTATTATCCCTTATTAGTCATGTTATTCAGAAGATCATCTATTCATCAACGTATATCATGGAAACCGAGTCTCTATGAGATTTAGTATTCCTGTTGAGTTATTGACTAAGTGGTTGAAACTTCTGTTCATCAGTAGTAGATGAGTTGTCACAGTGAATCAAACAAAACGTATGCTAAACTAATAAGTCTACTACTTAAACCTCTGTTACTCACTTCCTACAACCTCGAACAATTTCTATATTTGCATAAAGGCTAAAAATATGAGTAATCACTTTATTCTAGGGTTACTGTACATACCAAAAAACTGAGTGTATTTATAGGTTTTGTGATTATCTTGATTTTCTGTAAACTTCTAAAAAATATACTCAATACGGTAACAACATGATTGATTGTCTAACCAGAACGTGATGGGTGATCCTTTATTTTTCTTGATAATTTTAAGGGACTTTTAACATAAACCTTGTCAACAACTTCATAAACTGAAAAACAAACAATAAAGTTAAGCTGGATTCTGGTTTATTACGGAATCCTATTCGGGATTCTTCCGACAAATGTACCTGCAACATCATAGTATTATGGTGGACGAGAACTAGGGTGGGGAAAACCAATTTATGATCTAGTGCAAAAATTACAGAGTGTTTTCATATCAAGCTTGCACATTATAAATTGTTCACCATAGTTTTAATGAAAACATACATAAGTACATCATGTATGTGAACAGAATTATGAGATCACTTTTTATCTGTTTGACTTCACTCTTCCAGATTCTATGACAGACACGCTCCTTTTCGAACTATCCCCAGTAGGTAAGTTCTTTCCAGACGGACAGAAAACTACGAAACACTGAACTCTACATACAATTTTTACTAGCCCTTATAATTTGAATAGAAAACCATAAATCAGCACCAGAAATTCATTTTTGACTTATCGTGATTTTCTTTCATCCCACTTAAGAAGAGCTCATATCTTTCATATACAACTTGTCCATCTAATTAGTAGATTTGAGGAGAGAATGGTAATCATCAAGGGAAGCTTGACCAATTCAAATGAGTCATTTACATCTTTATAATATGGATTAGGTTGAATCATAAGTTACCAAGCTACTCAATTGTATTAAGGATAAAACTTTAAGCAGTTGTTTTAATAGTACCGTTAAATGATACATGATGTATGATAATATCTGGCTGACTAAAAGTTAAACACACTAATTTACGTATAAACTTGTTTAAGATTCCATTGATTCTCAGTCGGTGAATTCATTAGTCAACCTGACACTAAAACTACCTTTGGTTATGTGATTCTCGTAACTGCAAAAAAAGATTTTCCATTCAATTAGGACAATTTTTCGAAAGAAATAATGAAGATTTGTGTAATATAACTACATCACTGAATGAGTCATTATTAGTCATCAGTTTGATGAGATCATGGATTGTTAGATCTCAATCAAACGGTGAGAATGGAGTTGATTTGATCAAACAAGAGATACATAAAGTTATAGATACTGAGTAAAAAGTAGTATTTAAATTTATAATTATTAGATAGTGTAGAGATGGCCTTTTCATATGAAAGAGCGACTAATTGACAACTCATTTCCCAAATAAATAGCAAATCGATAGACTATTATGATAGGAACACATAGGTAACAAATGGGATTTTCAAACCTTCCAAAATGCAAACGATTTTGAAATGATCATTTTAAAATATAGCACAGGAAAGAGTAAGTTAAGATCAACGCGGCTTTTCAGTGTTTATGCTAAATTCAAGTACCACCTATAATATGTTGTAGAAATACCTTAGCTTACTGCCCAAAACGCTCAAAATGATAGGGGACAATTATTTTTCGTCAACATAGAACAAGAACGATAGAGATAAATATATCAGATGCTCAATTCTGTCTCTGGTCCTTTTAAATAACAAGGAAATGGATATTATTGCTAAATTCCAATTCTTAACCGTTATTCCTCAAATAAATCTTGACCTGTTAGCAATATGTTTCACAGACAAACTACTCAGGTAGCAACTCTTGCGTTTTCGTGCAAAAGTCATTCACCATGTGACTACAGATCCATTTCGCGTTATAGTTGATATCATCTCGTGATGAAAACCCTAACTCTAAACATCCAACCCAAACGAAGAACAATGTGAGGACTGTGAAAAATCGATTCGTGGTTTTTTATTCAAATTATAAGGAGTAGTATCGATTGTATGTGAATTTCAGTGTTTCGCAGGTTTATTTTGTGTCACCTCGTCCCTATTCGATATTCATAGACATTTTTACTGGTCCTTTATTTTATCTGACAGTTAATCGTAAATTCTTTCAATCCGAGATTATAAGGCATATGTAAATATTTTCGTAGCCTATTGCGTAACAGTGTCACAAAATAGTGAACGATTGTGAGAGTATACTGTGAACGACATTGCTCATAAAACCAGTAAATTAATAGAGAATCACACAACATTAATCCAACGCTCCATCATAGAACTCACAAGTAAAATGCCTGAAATCATTGGCCAGGTTTTGGGTATTTGTAATTTTGTTGGATCCAGCATTTTCGGCCTTTTCCCCTTTATTTAGTAGGCATTATGAGCATTACCATTGTAATCAATTCTGTACTATATCACCTAACTACTTCAACCATTGATCATAGTCACTGTACGAACTGCAATAAGATAGCCTGCATCTACCAACAACAATCAATAATTAAGTATTATAGTCATTATCTGTTACATAACTAAACATACCTCATAATCCAGTTTACTTTTTTTCATACTTAACACAGACTTCAGTTCAATTGTTTTTAATCCACTATACAACTATTAAAACACGTTATCGATTTCAACTGTGTACATCATACATTCTATAGTTAAGTGTAAACAATATGAGATCAGAAAATAACAAGCCTAGTGATAATAATAATAAATGAAATCAAACTATCATGAATATAAGAAGAGTATTAGCTGTTATGAGGAGTGCTATTATTGAGATTTTTTTTTATTCAGAATAAAAAATGGATCCAGTCTTTATTTAGTAATTTGAGTTCCTTAAGAGGATGATTTAATATTTTTCAAGTATGTACAAATTGATTTTTCAACAATCCAGATACATGAAGTTCTTTCGTAGAAGTTTAAAAAGAGAGAAACAAAAAAATATTTTACGTAACTACAATGCAAACAATCGAAAAATCGCACCCCACATAAGACAGTTCAATATTATTTCAAGATAAAGATATTCTTATGCAAGAATATTTGGTACTTCTTACTAATGATATTGTCTATTGTGGTAATTCAGCAATACTCCAGTATTGAAGAACTAGGTGTTCAACAAGATCTTTACTCCATTCTCCCTTCATAGACTGGAACTTCTGAAACCAATTCTGTAAAAGTAAAACATGATTTGACTGATTAATTCATAAATTCAATAAACATATAATGACTTGAAATTCACTTAGTATTGTTTGTTTGAATCTTCCAATTGATGTTTTAAGACTGCAACTGGTCAGTCTCTAATTTGCATATGTGCATACTATTGTATTGCCTCGATATAGCCTAAATTCATAAGCATGGTAAGCAAAGATGGATAGTGGATAGCAGTGGAATCCAGGACGCGCGTATCGTCCTATTTGGGACTCTTTAGCTGGATGTACCTGCATCTAAGAGTTGATGTTCACTCTAGGACTCCAACCCAGTACCTTTCGCTTCAAACGCCATCGCGTTATCCACTCGGCCACTGAGTCCTATAATGACTTCTCTATACTCGGCGCCCAATTTTTGTCAAGTTATTCATTCTAACCTTGACGAATATTCGTATAAATAAATATACCAACTTTTTTTAAATGTCATTAAGTTTTTAATGATTTATCGTAAACCAGTTTTACGACATAATTTTTACACTGATTTTACAATTAAAAAGTGTACATGTTGGATAACAGATTATCTAAATAACGAATTAGCTAGCTGTAGGATGGTAATTAAAGATAATCGACATAAAACTATGGATCTAGGTTTAGTGCTATTTGACACTCATCACCAAGGTGTATATGTAATCTTGAGCGTGTTGACGAGTGTAAAACAGTATGAAACTTGGGTCAATTGGAATTTTCTGTCGACTATCTCTCACCAACACATTGTGTATTTCAACATAATGCACGCGAACTCGAGCCACTTAGACTAATGGCCACGTTGTAAATTGACCGATAAAATCCGAGTAGTAGTAATAAAAATATTAGTAGTAGTAAGTAAGACTAGGAGCAAAGATTTCGAGAGAAGAGAACGAATTTCGTCAGTGAAAGAAAGTTGATAATTTCGAAACTCAGGATATAAGGAAAGGGACAGTTTGAATGCGTCTGCGCCAATGTGACCTATTCTGAACCGTTTCACACGTCACCAACCATTGGTTATGACAATTACAAAGACTACAGCTAAGTAGTTTTAGCCTACTACCTTGGTTCAGTCTGACAATCGACAATTTTATGGAATGATGGTCATACATTAGTTGATAAAAAAGGATGATTAACTCACCTTATTCAAGATTCTTAACTGAAATAATTGATTGGCGAAATGGGAAGATGTTTTGGAATTCGCTCTCCTTTGTCTTCGCCAATCACTTGTGACTTAATACAGAATACTTTTCTGATCTCCAGGATATGCTCTGTTGAAGTCAGTAACTCATACGGAAAATTAAGAATCTAGGGTAAATGGGCACAGATGTAAATTGCTATACTATATCAGAGCAAAGAAACTCTGTATTAGAACAACATATGTAGGCGAACAATTGCTCTAATTGTTCTAATTGAAAACAATTGTTCGCTTACATGTGTTGTTCTATTTTTCACAATGGGAATCTTTAATATTCTAAACTCTGTATTATAAAGGTAAACATTAACATCATGAACCGACCAATGTAAGACCACCAGTGAAAACCTGGAAGCACTTGACGGTCGATTCGTCCTAGTATAGGACTCCCTTGGCGGTCTTACATTGATCAGTTCATAATCTCAAATGAAATTTAGGGTAAATTCGAAGAATAAAAAGTATAGAATAAATTCGAAACTCACGATCTAGTGAAAGAAGAATGAATTCGCACCACTATATATATTGGACTATCAGTTCTCCCGAAAACGATATAACCAATTGATCGTTTATGGAAATTTGTGTTATACAACTTATCAAAATGAATTTTATCGGTTGCAGTTGGAGATCAAAGGAACGAAAACACATAGACACGTTTAAACGTGATTTCTGGTTAATCGATTATAGTTCCTTTTAAATATTGATATAATATTTTATGCTTGGTAGAAGCTTTCCATTTTGATAGATATTTTAACGAATCTATGTTCTAGATAGAACTTTCTATCATAGAATTCTGTCAATATAAGTTTATGGTGGATGCGACTAGGCCAACAACAAAGAACTTTATGTAGAAAGACTGTGGAATAACTATAGAATATAGAAACTATCAACATGAAGAAAACGCCTAGTTGTGACATCCTTAACTATCTATCATTAGTGAAATGATCTCGTACTAAATGTTCTCTCCATATCAATTACTTTAACAGTGAATTTTCGAGACAGGGATATTTTGCCGCGATCTAACAATGAAATAAAATTACTACCATCACCTGTTCGTATTATTGATATTTACTTCATTGAAACTGCCATAAATATGCTTACACTTTTAAATAAACCTCACTGCACTTGTGAAATTATACGTACATTAAATGTCTACTCAATATTATTATCAAGTCCATTCATTAAACATCCCAACAAATTTTTAGAGATAGATGAAAGTATCACGGCTTTTTTCGAAGCACTTAATCTACTATGCACACGTGAAGTGACTGATACCCTTGAAATCTCACGGTAGTATGAAGTTTTTTTAACCGGATGGTTTAATTGCAAAGTTTTTCTATAGCTATTATTAAGATTAACCTACAATGAGGCAGGCATTAAGAATGTCATCCACATGTGCAATGAACATTTCGTAATTACAATGATTGAACCATACATTACCTAAACCAGTGGTGTTCCTTTGTACCATTATTTATATATTCAAATAAACAAAAAATAAATAAACCAGTCACCTGATCTATAATTATCCATTATTATCAGCTAAATTTTTAAAGCTACAGGTATACATAGAAAAGATTGTGGCTATCAGTGAATTTGTTTTTTTTTGTCCTGCACGGGACTCGTCAGTCGGTCAAGTCTGCCGCATCCCAGTTTTAATGTTCGCACAGGAATTCGGAGCTAGTAGCTTTCACTCCAGACACCCAATGTGTCATCCGATGCTGAAAATCTCGACATAATAATAAACGGGGCCAAATCACGCTATGAATCATAGACGTAAAATGAAATAGATATGTCCTATAGTACCTTACCTGAGATTTTGTATGATGCAACCATTCCAGTCAAAAGGTCAGGACGAAACCAAGACAGCGAAAATGGCTCATGTTTACAGAAGCACTTTTTAAGGTCAAATGTACAGCACACATGAACATACATCCCACCATAACACACCAACAACCGATTGAAATTTTAGCTAAAATCACATGAAGATTCCCCTCACCAATGCAGGCTTATTAACATGTGAATTTAGAAATCAACGGCATGGTCGGAAATGTTTTGATAATTCTTGTTTCACATTTTTGTTTGATTCACAAATAAATATTCATGTCAAAACGTGGATATGGATACAATTTTTGATATTAAAGTAAAATTTTCTCCCCCATTTACCTAACCATGGTGATACACGGATATTGAACATTGGAAAATATATTAGTGCTGTGGTACATAATAACTGTCACTGTTTGATAATAGACACATTAAGGTCATTTTGTAAGGTCACCATTTCATTAATGAGATAAGTTCTGACTTGTTTCATTGTTGCTTTTTTACTAAAAAGGGAGGTGACGGATAAAATTATAAATTAAGGCACATATTTCAGAGGTTAGATGCAATAGTATTTACTAAATGAGTGTAACAACATACCAAATGTTTTTTATTAAAACATTTAGCCGACCTTAACAGCCAGTGAAATAAAATTACTATCTATTTTGCATGCTACTGCAAGTCTTAACAACGCGATCCTTTATAGCTTCTAATGTACACATATTAAGTTTCGTTACATATCGAACAAAATTTATCAACACTTGGGCATCAGTCCCCAAATCAGAGGTCAACTGCTGTGAGGTCTAGCGCTAAATCTCAGGCAAATTGTCATCTATGGATATTCCCAGAAACCATTCCACATGGAAGACAACAGGACCTGTAGTAGAGGGAGGGAGAACAAATCACGAGCTGGTATACATAGCGTTTCCCACTCCTCGAGGGATGGGTACAAGTTTATCTCAGAATGGGAATTTGTAGAGATCATAGTATATTTAAAGTTGAGTTCATGGGCCAATCCAAGCTAGACCACCATTGAGAACCTGAGAGACTAGGTTGTTTCGTCCAAATTCGGGACCCCTCCGCATTGGGCACTCACGATCCCGCATGTTCGAGTCAGACACAGGACCTGTCTTGTGTGCGGACGCCTAGTCTCTAGACCACCAAGCCGGTACCCAATGGTGTTGATGTCTAACTTTAATTTACACATGATCTTGCACTTCATCCATTTCCTGAGGTGGATAGCTGTCTCATACACAACACGGATTGGACTCAGCTGGTCACGGCTTCCTTTCCTGACAGTGCGTATGTGGGGCACACAATAGAAACAATATACGGTTACACACGCCTCGCTTTGATGACAAACTATTGTCTAGAGGGACTTGAAGGATTACCAGTCACTGATAGGTGACACAAAGCACAATAAGTTGCGTCGCCCCAACTTACCATTCATAGTATCAACCTTGATATGGTGTTAAGAACTCAGCTAGTTTGTTCAGGTGAGACGTTGACATCAGGTAAACAAGAATGGTCATCGAGCCTAAGACGGTTCCCCCACAGGGTTGTATCTCAAACTTGCTTTGATATCACAGGGATGTAATTCCAAAATTATCTTTCTAAATTACGTGTTTGTAAATTAAATTCGAAACTGAGTGACCCAGTTAGGACAAGACTAGACGTAAAATCTGAGGATGATCAATACCCAAATGAGCCCACTACCCAATGCTTGCAATTATACGATAAACGGACCAACTTATGTACCTCTACCATCACTAAGTCACTGTAGTATTGCATTCGAATTACTGAAGCTTCGGTGGTTGGCCATAGGTACGGAGGTAGTGAGCCCGAGTTTATTGGATAGTATTTGTTAATAACACCACAAAAAGCAACTAGTCAACCAGAGGTTGACCTGACTGAGATGGTAATAAAGACCAGATGGATTAATTGTCCATATGGAATTCATCAATAATTACTTACGCATATAAGCCCCTTATCATAAAAATACCTAAAACATACGACTAGTATACATATCACTTGTCTACGTAGTACAAAGTATGAAAATATTTACATCCAACTTGAAACCCGTAATATCAAGATTGTTGCTCACAAATGGAAAACCAGCTTTAATCGCGATCTCAGATGACAATAAATTTTCTCAGAGCGCAATAAAAGCCGACTTGCCGATCTGAAAGTTTAATGCAACTAACTACTATTTGTCAATGTGTAAACATTTATATACATATTAAAATCACTCACCTGAGAGTAACAGACAATCATTATTAAAGTGCATTGGGATAAATCTCTTGACAAATCGGTTAAAAATCCATAGGATAAAGGTGGACAACACACACTTGTTTTTTTTTTACATATTAACGAAATACATACACTCACACAACCTTATCTAATGTAATTACTTAAATTGATAAATGAGATAATTTATCTGAGCTCAAATTCTCTGTTTATTGGTTTAGAATGACTCTCAACTGGATACCTGTCTGTATTACGATCTTCGATATGAAGTTTAAGTCTCTCCTTGTGATAGGTTATTTTATATTCACTCTAGGCTAATTTTACTTTTAAACTTATATGCATTATACACTATTATGACCTTGACATGTCAGCACATTTTTCAAACCAAATTATTGTACATGGATGGTGTCTTATTGAGATACGATGATTAATGAGTGGATAAATTAAAATCTTAGTCTGCCCTAATGATAATATTGACTTATTTGATGCTGATACCTTTTGGACTGTTTATGTATGACAGTTTACTTACTAAGCCGGCTTCATGTTTATCTGGGAGTTTTAGGGAAACTGCATGCTTCACCATATGTGTGATACTTCTAAACGAAGTGAATTTTCATCTCAATAAGCTTTAGGTTGAGGTTGATTCGAAGCACTTATGATGATTGAGGACTCTTATAATGTTTATTCAACAGGCTAGCTTTAAAGACAACGACCATTTGTGGAAAACCCCGGTTATTGATTACATTTAACAGAAATATTCCTCGTATGTATGTTGCGTTTATTTCTCACTGTTCTGAAAGGCACTGAGAAGTTTCTTACTTTTAATAAATTTCTTCCTGGTATGATGATCTTAAAGTGGTGCTTAACTCATTTTTAAATATATGGTGCAAAATAATCGAATTAATTTCCATCTGTCTATGTAAACTAATGAACAGCTATCATTACGATAAGTTGTACATGCTCTCTGGGAACTCGGTGCCTATAAACCAACCTACTGTATTTTCTCATTAAAACTAAGTATTTTTTTGAAAAGAAATAGACGGCATAACACTAATACCTGGCTGACGTGAGATAAAGAAGTCATTTATTGTTAAGTCTCTTGAAGTTTGTGAAGTTTTAATTTGTTGTTTCTTGTCATTTCAAAATAACTGGTTATTGAACTCATTAGCTGTACATACGTTCATCACGACGTCGACGTTTGCATTTGGACTACATTGTTAGCTAATATATATAATATAATCAACTTTTATATACAAATAATGAGAAAACATCTATTCAAGTAATACATTTGCTAACAGAGATTGATTAGTTCAGTTCTGGATACCAATCACTGGAGACTACAAGCACATACAATCACTAATAAATATCATATTCGTTGTTATGACTTAGTAGTCAAGTGGTTAATTATTTGATGATTTAAGCCATAGATACTGAGTTTGATCTTCAAAATCAACATTAGCATGTCGATATACTCAGTTAGCAAAATCCTGAGATCCACTGTCAGCCACTAACCAAAATACACTCAAGTAGTTTCGTTCTTTCAAAGTGAAATTCCATAGGAAAATAATCCGGATCCTGACGCTTGTAAGCTGTAATATCAGTTTATATGTTAAGCCCATATACTTTATTCTAGCTACTGGCCAAGCCAATTCGCCTGTCAATTATGAGTCATATTTTGATCTTGTTCATTATTCGCTTATTAACCTTGACTTATTTTTATATGAGCGCATGTGTATGCATACTTCGTATCTTATTCCTCATGTCTGTCATTCATTTTTGTCTGATCATAAATATTGAGTAATGCTTGCTCATAGCGAGTTGGCTTCCCAGCCATCTCCACTATGCATCATCTTTGCTTCGCTCGCTTACACTTGCTCATGTGCCCACAGCTTTCTGGTCTGTATCATTCATCAATAAAAATGTAGTTGCCGCTTCCTTTTGCCTTCTGATTTTATACACCGTTAAGATTGGTATAATAACGGTTATCAGAGTGAACTATTATTGAAGCACGGCACTACAAAGCGATGGCTGCAGTAAACATTAGAAGACTGGAGCCCAGTTGTTTACTAATCACTTTGAAAGATTCCAAGGTATCGATTTGATGTCTATCCAAGAGAGGTTTAGTAATTGTACTATTTAAGGTAGTTATTTCTTCTTGTTTGAAAGCTTTTTGGAACATGTACTTTAAAAAACGCAATTAATATACATTTTCTAGACACAGTTTATCAGGTGAATACATTGAAACCTGTTAACGTGATTGAAAAAATAATCGTTAGATGGTGGTATTAAATGTTTTATTAAAAACGCGATTCAACTCATTCCATGAAGTTTAATCAACTGATCTGTATCATACATCTACAGTACAATTTCCATTCAGTCATAGACTACACTAGACCTAGTACACATGTGTATCATTCAAAGTCTCCACATACAATCACATTATCACAACGAGAGCAAGTTGACGTGATCAAAAACAAAGAAGGAAAAATTACAGTGACAAACTAAACAACAAGAGAGCATAGCACAGCATCAATTATTATCTGGTAATTAATTTATGCACATATCCACGAGATTTATAATGAATACACATAATGTACATTAGATACCATGTGGAATATAAAAATATTTATTTATTACATGATGAATTATTTGATAGCCTGAGTTCCAGTGGAGATTCAGAGTGTTATTTAGCTGGAGTTTTTTAGTGTGTGTACACTAGTTACCACGGTACTTTTTCAGCCAAGTATAAAAACCAATTATCAGATTATCATATGCTCAAGTTTTTTCACACATGATTTTGCATTGGTTAAGTTCAAAGTTTCGGTAATACAAACCATTATTTTGGCGGTAGCACAATTCTATGCAAATGTTGGCCTTTTTTAGAAGCTGCGATTACTATCCCTGCACCCAACCCACCTCCTTTACCACGACTTGGGGGTGTCAGTAACCTAAAACCGTGTTTGTAAATTACCCCCTTTTCGAATACTTAACGGTAGTGACCAGCGCACAATGAAGTATCGGTGAGATAAAAAGAAACTCAAAAAGGTTCAGAAACTAAATTTCTGCTTTACAATCAATTGGATTTCAGAGCTGTGTGAAAATCAGGGGAATTTATGTGTTCATTCATGTCAGACATGTGCCTATATGATATGTCGAATGTACTTGGACGGCATAGTACCTGTCAAATTTATGGGATTGATCTAGGACAGTGAAAATCAGACATTGTTTGTCCAGTAAACAGAACAGTTATAGTATGATGAAAATAGTTCAAATTGACGTCATCTTATACTTTTTACTAGTTTACCTACCAATCATAATATTGTTTTGATATTGAGTCGGTCAGACCGGAAAATTTTTTAACTGAACGATAAATATCTGGGCTAAAGAATATACATTATATGAATCATAAAGAGGTCTTCCCCCTCCCGTAAAAACGTAGGCAAAATCAGTATAATGAAACAGACACTTTTATTTAACGTTTGATTGGTGTAACGGTGTTATCAAGATAGTAAAGTGCACTTGGGTGCATATATACACAGGTCAAACTAACTAAATTCACTGCTAGCATTCACTTAATAATGGATGTCCACATTACAATCGTTTAGTATAGAAGAGATACTCTTACAGGAACCAGGAGTTTTGATGGTTAATTAGGCCTCAGCTCCATCTTAGCCGCGATCAGGGATGTAAGAATATATATGTTAAGCTCTGTTACATGATTATCTTTTGATGATAATATTAGATCCCTGTTAGTGTTATGCACGTGGCATAATTGGGTTGACGCTTGTAAAAACATTAACAAATCTAAATAGAACAAATCAGTGAGTAGTTTGTGGGTTGATAATTGAAAACAACGCACAGCCACATTAGTTTGATTATTGGTGAAGAATCCGTCTCAAAGCTAAGAGGATTTGTGAGGGTTATTCAATTTGAAACTAGATTTAACCACTGATTAATTTCGGCTTATAACATATCGATAACTATAGAGCACTTGACAAATTCTTAATTTTATGTCAGAACTTCCTAGTAGTACTTACTCATAACTTCATATAGGATCAACTTCAGGAGGTTCATGTTTGCTGATAAGCTCGAAATCTTCAGGCTACTCAATCAGAATCCACTGGTTCTGTGTTGAATACCATGAGAGTTTGTGAATGTATGCTTACAAGCAACATTAAGACAGAACGGAACAACCGTTCAGGGCTACCTGGTCTTAATTGATTGTTCTGTTGATACCAGCCCGAATTGATGCTCAACTTGAATTTTGATAAAAAATTTCACCAATCTCTCAATCAAGCAGCCATCAATATTAGTTTTCAACGCATATAATCTTAAAACTAAGTCTTAAACAGGGAGGTTTCCAACTTGATTTATTGTAAACTATTCAAGATGTCACTCTAGCACGTTCTAGTTTCCATTGTCTTAATTCCATTTCTGTGCTATTGATAGTTGTTATCGATTACTTTTATCATCAAAATATAGATCCATTTTGTATGCTTACTAAATTGTCAAGTCAATTTTTCTTATATTCTTTTTCTCCACTAGATTCTGTTATAGGCAAACTGCTCTTACATTCCTTACTAGAATTCAACGTACCTTCATACTAAATATAAATATACCAAACTTTAAACATTCCATTCTCAGCAATTAGAACCTTTAATATTTCCAGAATGTAAACGATTTACACAGTGGAATCTACTGATTACTTTAGTGTAACACTCAGTTTAACCAAAAACATTCAGTCACTTTAATTTAAAAGTACAAAATCCTGTTCAATAAACAGACAATGATAATAGTTCATTAACCTATTTTCTTAATCAATATGGAACGGGTTAATAAACTTGTAGAAATTATTGTATACTACTATTCAAAACCTACATTGACCTTTAATATTATTACCGATAACTTGTACTGTATTTATATGAATACCAAATTTTAGTTTTTATTAGGGGAAATATGTAGAATAGAGTAGTGCATTTTTTTTGTTTAATACTGTGAATATGGTTACTAAGAGTGAGTGAAATTAACTGATTCTAGCTAAAAGAAATTGATTATCATTAACTCATGATATCAACTATAAAATTACTAAAAACTCTCCACAAAACCCCCTTCAGATAAGAATCATATGCTCATTAGTGACTGGCTTCAAGAGGTATTTCCTGGAGTTCTAGTGAGAGCCAGTGGAGTTCAACCAGGTCTGTTGTGAGGTAGTAACTTACTGAAGACAATGGTGGACGGTTGCTCAATTTCGTGGATTGGTTGAAGTTAAACATTAATACCGGTGGTTGCCGACTGGCTCAGTGGTTTAGAGGTTAAGCATTCGCGCGCGAGACCGATATATCCTCGGTTCGAGTCTCGTGAGGTGGTATCGTGGATGCGCAATGCTGAGGGGTCCCACAATAGGACGAAACGACCGTCCAGTGCTCCCAGGTTTTCCATGGTGGTCTAACTTCAATTGACTCATGATTTCAGCTATAAAATTACTAAAAATCTCCACAATACCCCCTTCTGATTATTAACTAACTTACTAAAAATGAGCACTTGCGTACTTCTATATACTTAATCCAGAAAGATTGATAACAGATAAATTTCATCATTATCACAAATTGGTTGGCGTTGGATATGTAAATAGTTGGATACTGACTGAGCAATCTAAAGGTTAAGTGCTAGTCGCGAGAGATGATTGTTCTGGGTTCTGTCTTTGTGATGAGGCTGTAGGTGCACAATCCTGAGGAGTTCTAAACTAGGATGAAATAGCTGTACAGTGTTTCCTGGTTTTCAATGATTGTCTAACTTAATTTGGTTCGTGATCTGAACAACATAAAGAGGGGTTGGATTTACGTATGGCTGAGGCTTCAATAACCCTTAGTATTCAACCCTGCATACTTTTCTATAACACCCCAAAGACCGATATGGTATAAGCCAAACGACCCGTCTCAATTAAATGTTTTTTTACTTGTTAAATAATTGCATTATACAGTGGTTTGAACTTGTGGTTTACTATAGTAATTGTGTACTTTAAATTTCTATTAGGAAAATATGACCGGTGTTAACGTCTACCTTGGAAACAAGATATTAACTCATCAATAATATTAGTTAAAGATTGGACGGAATCGATCATTGATTAGGTTGGGAAATATTGACCACTAAATGTAACTTGAACAGTATAAAGGTATAATACTCAATGATATAAAGTTGATACTGACTGTTGATGAAAATTAAGTGTCAAGCACAAACTTATCAATAAAGTAGACAAAACGTATTATCGATCGAAGATATGTTATGTTAGATTTTAACGAGCGATCACGTTTAAATAATATATCTGTCACAGACGTTTGATCATGTGCCTCGATTCTGCATTAATTTCCTAAAAAACTCAAGGATCTGTGATTTATTTCAGGAATGTTATTACTCAGATAAAAGAATATCAGAGAGTAATTTATACATTCATAAGACTTTGTTTTTTCTTTGTAATGAAGCAGTCATTAAGGGTTGTGTTAGTTTGGTACCAACGACTATAAAGAAAGTATACTTTGAGGCCTATTGAATCTAAATAGGGGATGATTTTACGATTTGAAAATAAAAGTATAGCCTGTTTGTTCATCTATCTTCTTTGAGATGACGAGGCATCTGATGGTATTGTATACATTAGCTTTCCGAATTCTTTATATGTAAATCAATCATTGGTGAACAGGGATAAAGATCATTGATTTGTTGTTCTTTTTTATGAAATAAAACACGGACATTCAAATTTTATTACGTAAACCGATTACGAAAAGGTTATCAACTAGTCAGTGAGTTCACGCTCAGAGTATAAATACATTTTAATCCTGATTTCATGTTACCTGATCAGGAAAATTTTTAATATTTCCATAGACATCTGATGTCGATTAGGTGCCTAGTTTCGAACTTCTGAAAATTTGAAAGTTCGTATTTTTCTATAGACTGAGCGTGAATAGATGTTGTGATTTCTTTTATGCTATGCAATATAGCATACGATAACACGTAACAACTACACGTTCTGCTACTTTTGGTTCTGTATATCAGGAAGAAGCAAAAATGTAGCTCAGTAATTTGGTTATATCAGTTAATTAGAGCAGTTAATCTGTTGATATTGTCGATTGTCTAGATACACTAGATTACTGACTAATTAGTGTCAACTACTGGCCAGTTCAATATTTTCAAATTTGACTAATAGTCATTTGATTATATTGCATATAATTTGATATTTTTGACATAGTTTTTAAATCAGTGGTTGAAGCTTTGACAGATCTATTGTTTTTGAGCAAATAAATCTTCATATACAGCTTTATTTTCTTTCTTGTGTCGAGATATATTGGCCTTGTTTCGTTGTGATAATCAGCTAGCTGCCATTGTGTCTGCAGTCGTATTGTCGTTAGGATTCAACTACACATTTTTATAGGTTTATTCGATAGAGTCGAAATTCCCTAATTCTGAAGGGTCAATTATTAATTAAACTTACTTACGCCTTTTACTCCCAATGGAGCATAGGCCGCCGACCAGCATTCTCCAAACCACTCTGTCCTGGGCCTTCCTTTCTAGTTCTATCCAACTTTTGTTTATTCTTCTCATGTCTATCTCCATTTCTCGGTGTAATGTGTTATTTGGTCTTCCTCTTTTCCTTTGGCCTTCAAGATTCCATGTGAGGACATGCCTTGTGATTTCCTCAATGTGTGTCCTATCCACTTCCAGCGCTTCTTCCTGATTTCTTCCTCCGCTGGAATTTTGTTTGTTCTCTCCCACAGTAGAATGTTGCTGATAGTGTCTGGCCAACGGACTCGAAGTATCTCGCGTAGACAACTGTTAATAAACACCTGTATCTTCTGGATATTAATTAAACGGAGACAACTTTATTTGAAAAATTCAAGTAATATTCAAGAATGAAATAATAATTTTTGTTCGAAGAAAATCTAAGTGACGGTAAAGTATGTAACAATCGATTGTAGACATAAGTTTCTCTAAATTAGTCTGGAATACTATAGAATTTAGAATTAGTACTGAATATATCCTGTTATAAGTTTTGATAATGTAATTACATAAGATTGACCGAGTAATCAGTTAAGAATATATATTATTTCTTTATGTCAGCCTTAAATTTATCTTTCAGAAATATTGACTACAACATACGTTAATCAGTATGATTTTGATAAATTTAGAATTACATTTTATTGAAGATTGCAATATATACTGCTGTAGTTGTAAATACATCCCCCAAATCAATAGCTCTGTAAGTGTTCGACATTGGATGCTGACCATATTAGTTTTAATGCACTCGTTTAGCTGAAGGCGCTCGGTCATGCATCCGCACCAGATCACGTTTTAGAACGGCGTGCGCAACATCTCCTGCGATCATTAGCCAGATTAGATCAGTCTTTTCTCGATATATTGATAACCCATCAAATATATCTTCCAACTTCCTCGATTCTGACTTTTGATTTAACTGGGTGGGCGCGATTCGATTATAGAAGGTGTTACTAGTAAAGTGTTGTCAAACTACAATACTGGTGGTATCTTCACTGCTTTTTATGTGAATTAAAGTAGTAATTTCAACTTATCAATTTAAATCTATGTATATTTAGATTTTAAAAGATGAAAGGCAACCCTATAATGTATCTAAATCGTGTTTTAACTTTATTAAAAGTGAATGATCAATATGGAAAGTTTATGGAGATAGAAAAATCAAAAAGATAATTTACATTACCGAATAGCATTAGCTGAAATAATAATCAAAAACTGGAGGGATAATTAATTCGTTTTAGTTTATGACTTCGTAACATTCAACCTTTGGTAGGTTTGTGTCTAGAGTGAAGTTAAACTGTTTATGGGGGAGGGGGTGAACGTAGTAATGGATCTGTGAGAAGATCTGGAAGAATGAAAAATAAGTGATTGAAATCGGTCCTATGACTCAGTAAGCTCACGAAGTGTACTTATATTTATAGCATTGAAAGCAACTGATAGCAATTAGCAATGACCAACTAGTAGTTAGTAAATTAAGATCTCGTAAGCATTACATAGCTCCCTCTGATAAAAAAAACACTGTCCTATTTCTTGCGGTAACTAGATTTACTGATGTTAAGGATGGTGTGTGTGCGGTTTGTGGGATGCATAGAGTAGATTGAATGTATTGTAAAGTTTGATTGTGAGCATGACAGATCCTACCTCCATTACCGAATGTAACGTTCAAACTTGATAGCTTTTCAATTAGCCTGAAGAGGAATATGTATTCAAAAATCTAGAACATAGATGAAAACTAGAAAGAGTGATCTGATAACTCAGTAAGTATAAAACCATGTTTGCCCTCAGCCTAATGGAGGATTTATAATAGATGGCTTCAACTAACGTAAGATGAACTTATGGAAGATTATGCTAAGATTAATGTGGTGCCACATTAAGACTTATTGGAAGACTGATGCCTTTTTCACCGTAAAATATGAATGTTTCAAATAAGATTTGTCACGGATTTTGTGTGTGCTAGTTCCTGTTATCGATTTACTTAATAGAACCGGTCTTATTAAAGTAACTCACTCATTTCTAATTTCGCAAGTGGATTCTAGTTTGATATACGCGTTGTATGACCTTGAGGAGGCTTTTTCGTCACTGATTGGTTCAGGAGCATGGTTCAAGTTGATAGGTATCAATAAATACATAAATAAATGCTTAGGAAAAATGGATCTTCGATTCCCTGTGGATGAGTCACTTCTCTTCAAGCTATTTCTTCGCACCGTTTCACTGTTTTTGTGTGTTTATAATGTGATAACTAATTTTTATTAACAATATCTGGATAAATTCACTTAGTATTGTTTGGTTGAATCTTTCCATTGATGTTTAGGACTGAAACTGGTCAGTCTCTTATTGACATATGTGCATACTGTGCGTATTGTCTCGATATAGCCTTATTTCACAAGCATGGTAAGCAAAGATGGATAGTGGTTAGCAGTGGAATCCAGGATTCGCGTTTCGTCCTATTTAGGACTCGTCAGCTGGATGTGCCTGCATCTCACAGTTGATATTCACTCCACTACTCGAACCCAGTACATTTCGCTTCAAACGCCATCGCGTTATCCACTCAGTCCCAGAGTGAACATCAACTCTTAGATGCAGGTACATTCAGCTGACGAGTCCTAAATAGGACGAAACGCGCGTCCTGGATTCCACTGCTAGCCACTATCCATCTTTGCTTACAATATCTGGATAACTTTACAAATAACTTGGTTCAAAACAATTTTATTCATTAGCTTTCTTTTTGTTTTAAAGAAAAGGACACTAAAAGTACGTACTATGTGAAATAATTTTAGCAGTTTAATGATCACATTTCTGAACCTGTTAAAATAGACATATGTCTATTAAACGTTAAAATTATTGATTTCCGTCATCGTACGACCGTTACATTTCAAAAATAACGCTAAATCAGTCAGTGATAGATGCATAGTTATTTGTTTATTAATTTATTTAAGCGTACACATTGAGATAATCATGACGATTATTGACCAAAATACCTTACTTTATCATACAGAATAAATTTAATTGTATTTTGCAACTCTTTTTTTTGTTTGGAAATTCATAATGCATCATATATTATAATACTCGTGAAGTATTGATCGATTGCAGTTTCATGTGTGCTCAATTATTAAGTGACAGGACTTACTACTTACCTATATATATATATATATATATATATATATATATATATAATACTTGCCAATATTGAATAATCAGTTTTGGTTCTAATAATTGTCTAACAGATAGAGTGTAATCTCCCCAAACCGAGGTAGGTGGTTTCCTTAGGGGGCTACTTCTTGAGCCTTCGACCTACACATCTGATCCACAAGAGGATGGAGCAACTTTAGAAGGTTCGGTCGCATGGTGACCAGTTTTCAAGATCAAGTTCATACTTTATTTGTTTCCTCAGGAACCTGGAGCTCATGTGGATCGTCGGTTGGGAATTTGGGTTTCTAATTCCCTCAGGTAGATACTCCGTACCCACCAGTCTAGTTCAAGCGCCGGATATTCGCTTCTCGTTCTCACAGTTTCTTTAACGACACTATCGCCTCCAGAAGTCAGTGATTAAGACCTCCCTGACAGTGGATTTATACGCGCGTGCATGTGAGAGCATTTTGAGAGAGGGAGCACACTCCCATCCCTCAGCCGTACCAGGGCATTTGGGAGGAATAGAAAATCAGGGATCAATGGACAGTTGCATGAGACTACTCAACTATGTACACGCACAATCCCGAAGGTTGTCGAACCTAAGATCTTCAGGTTTTGTATTACAATTTAGGTTCAGGGTTTTCCGTCAGTTATCTCCAACCATCTAGCATCTTTTATTGAAATTGAATGGTGGCTAGAATAGAATACGCGTTTCATCCCATCTGGGGCTCGTTAGATAGATGTGTCTACATCCAAACAATGATGTCCAAACTAAGAACCGAACCCACATTTCCATTGCTCTAAATGCCAACGCGTCCAAATAGCAATTATTTGTGTAATGAGTATTAATTTTATTTATAAGGGTTTGTGATTTCCTATTGTTGTTAAGGTTTGCGACTGATCGGTTTCTGTTGAGATAGATGCATCAATAAAGACTTGTGACAAAATGGTAATATCAAGGCGGTTCACTCAGGACGTATGTATGCTAATAGTGACTATTCAGTTACAGACCTTAACATCGAAAACAGGGAACTACACACCCTTACAAATACAACATCTAAGATCCTTACTTTAAAAAGATGTCACACTTGGAAGATTAAACTACGAAAGTAAGAAGAATTGGCATTGGAAACAGAAGAGTGAACATAGGGTTAAGATAAGACGATAAACCAATCAAATTATCAGCTCTCTGAAGGAAAGAAAAATCATTTTTTTACTGTAAACAAATCATATAAGTGGTAGAATACTATTCAGACTACTGACTAACGATAAGTAATACATTAAATAGGAATAATATATTTGTAAAATCTCAGCGAATGAATTTGTAGTAAATCCAACGTTTCGCCTGGCAATCTGGTCTAAGCTTTTTCAAGGAATTATAATCCCTGATTACTGTGAAACTATTCGTTCTAATTTAGACGAGAGTTCTTATAGATAAGTAATACAGTTAATACAAATAGCATTTATGAAGAAGAAATAATGGCAGTACACCGTAAAAAACGTCAAGCAGAGCACAGTACACCTCAATACTAAATATATATTGTTTGGTCTCCAAGCCGGAGACTGTTTAACGTTTCAACAATTAATGCTTTCAAAAGCCATGAATGCTGAAGCGAACAACTGTTTTCAATAACTTGCTCATGAAGATCTACAGTTATAAATTTATAATCATTGTATTAAAAAGAACAAAATAAGACATGCTAGTCAATTAGACGGTGTTGTTTGTTCAGAAAGTTGAACTTTTGCATCTACTATGACATAAATACTTCAAAAATATCTTATTTGTAAATTAGACAGTTGATTTGAGAAAGTTTAGAGTAACTGTTTATTGCAATCAATATAATAATTAAATAAATCATGTGAATGGAATGCCTAGTAAGAGAAATTTTGTCTAGTTAATTTAGATGACTGTAAGAATGATGATAACGTCAAATGAATATGATAAGTATATAAGAGAGGTGTTATTAGAGTAATTATGATGAGAGATTCATGTAAGTTGAGAGAGATGAACGTGCCAGATGAAAGTCCTGGCTGAGAGTCCCACTTGGGGATCTTGGATGTACACTACTGAGGAGTCCCATGCTAGGACAATAAGGCCATCCACTGCTTCCAGGTTTCAATGGTAGTCTAGTTTAGATTGACTCATGATTTCAACTTTGAAAATACTACAACTTCCACAAATCCTCATTCTTATAAAATATGAATGTGTAAGTTAGAAATAGAATATGGGAGATGTAAACATAATGGAAATTGCGGGTAGGGGTTTACAGTGTAAAGTTTAGGTATATGGTGATCCATCTTAGACTGAGGTAAACATAGATGCAGAACACATTTCTGTTGAACACATAGATTATAACCAGAATTAACAGATTTTAAATAAATTCATTTCTATAGTTTGAAATTACTCTCCACTATGAAAACTGACTGATTAATACATTTGCCAATGTTCAAACCAATAAAAATGATGCACTGACACTTAGAACATTAATAAAGCAAACAGATATCGATTCAAACTAAATCCTAAGTGAGAATGTTTTCTATATCACAAAGGTAACACTATAAAAATAAGTGCAATTAATAGCCTTTGTGATGGTGTTTTGTTTTAGTAAATTTGCCGAATCCAATAGATCAGAAATGACGAAAGAAACTCATTGATTCACGATAAAGAATTGAGAGGCGAAGAAAATTTTTTTGAACGATATCATTTTCTTAAGCTGTACAATCGTCTTTATAAGTAAGATTTTTTACAGTGTATGGTGTGAATCTACTTATATCGACAAACATAAGTAGTATGTAACACTAATCGAAAGTGGGATACCTAGAAGCAGAATGTTGAGAAAATCGAATAAAAGAGAAAGGGAATAGAGAATGATTGGTATGGTAAAGAAGGAACAACAAAGTCTGAGACAGTTGAGTCTGAGACATTTTGCAAATGAATTATTGGACGTATGGTATTCACATTTGAACAAATGATTCTGAAAGTTGGCTGTCCCCACCTATGTTTTCGTCTATAACAATTGTAATATATTGTAAGACAGACCGGTATTACGAAATTAGCAAGTGTAGCCATACTTATCTGAGAATCAAATGTAAAAGTCTATAAAAACTAAATGACATTATTTTATTTAATCATGTAATCAACGATTATAAAGTCTATGAACTGAAGGTTATTATTTCAGAATAATTAAAGTCATTGAAAGTTCTCAAGTATTGAAAAAATTGAGTAATGGATGATTTTCAGTGGTTGGAGGTAGTCAACAGGAAACTCTAGACCTAGGTTTCGTGCTACTTGGCACTCGTCAGCAAGGTGTACCTGTAATCTTGAGGGGACTGATGCTCCCTAGCGGATTCCATCCCGTTTCACCCAGCTTCACAGTCAGAGACGTTACTACTGACGAGTGCCAGGTAGCACGAATCCTAGGTCCAGGGCTTCCTGTTGACTACCTCCAGCCACCATCATATCTCAACATGGTGCACGCAATGTCAGGTCACTTAGACTGGTGGCCGCATTACAACTTGGTCGATAGGATTCGATCTGCACCAAGAAGGACCTGATATAAATGACATTGATCATCACCCAGTGATCAATCAATTATTCTTATCACAACTAGTACACCTGTCATCACGCATTTAATTCGTACTTTTCACTTATTATGTTATGTAACCTATTTCACGATTATCACTGACTCGTAAACTGCCTTGATTGGTTGAATCATTTAATATTTTCATATAAATATTATTGTGTATCAAAGTCTGTTGAGGATCTAATTGAAAACAATATTTTTTTCTCATTTATGTTATAAATGTAATCAGTTAGAATCCACTAGCAGACTTTTAGCTTAAACAAAATGATCATGGTTGACTAATGCATAATGTTACATACCAAGTTTTCAATTAATTTGACTTTACAATAGTTTTAATATTATACAATTTGTAATTAAAAGTATCTATTTTTGAACTTTAATTCAACTTGGATACAACTGGTGTAGGTTAATCTCTTCATGAACAGATTTTCAATCTTAGCATCTTAAATTGTCAATGTTTATTTACTCGGAAAGAAATATTTCATTTAAGTGAAAAATCCCCATTTTTATGACAATCATACTCTCACGAGTGACTAGCTTCAAGAAAGATTTCCTGGCGTTCTAGTGAGACGCCGTGATCAGTGGAGCCCAATCCGTGTTGTATGGATACAGTTATCCACCTCAAACAGTGGAATCCAGGACGCGCGTTTCGTCCTATTTGGCACTCGTCAGCTGGATGTACCTGCATGTCAGAGTTGATGTCCACTCTGGGATTCGAATCCAGTACCGTTCACTTCAAACACCATCACGTTATCCACCTAGCTACTGAGTCCTGATAACCACTTGCTTGTGCAATGGGGTGAAGTTTGAATTCAATTAGTATTGTTTGTTTGAATCTTATCATTGATATTTAGGACTTCAACTGGTCAGTCTCTTATTGGCATATGTGCATACTGTGCATATTGCCTTGATATAGCCTTAATTCAATAATAAATAATATTATACCATAACAACTTAATGTTTATGATTGAATAAAATATTACATTGAAAATAAAATAAATCATAAATTGACTAATCATCATATTGAATTAAAAAAACAGAAGTTATATTGAATGAAAATCATACAGTTACAGAATATGTTCAATGTTAAATGATTAAAGATGATCAGTAAGGATTATTTTTAAAAAAAACATTGAAGTAATTCTGTGATGTGGGTTACTTATATCCACATAATTAGTATATGATGATGGTCAGGCATAAAATGTATTTTGGCAGAAGATCGATAAGGAAAGAACAAGAATGAAGCGCAATCGGTATGAAAATGCATGAACAATGAAATCATAGAAGATGGACTGATATTTACAGAAGGAACAGTCAAGATTGAGACAATTGATTGATAGTTTGCGAATTAACTGTCTACTGAATGGTTATCAGATTTTAGTGAGATAGTCTGCAATTTGCACTTAATTACATTCGATTGTCCCTACTAGTGTTCTGTTCACTACAATTCATTTGAACATGTGTATAGATATACCACAGCTATTCTGTGAGTGATTTTGTTTATTTTTTGTACTTCATGAAAAAAAGGCGATAGTTTTAATCAGAACAAAAGAAATGGACTCATGATTTCATCTATATTTCAAAAAAACAAGTGTGTTTCAAAAGTTTTCTATTAGTTCAGCATAAAAAGTGGATACCAGTTAATAGTGAGGCTTTTTCTATGAAGTCAATATTAATAAACGATATGTGAGCTAAACGACATTGTCCTTATATGGAATAGAAAAAATATTTTACAGACCATTTTATGAGATAAATGGTTAAAATGATACATTTTAAATGTTAAGTGATTAGGGTTCGAATTTGTTTCACTTTATTTTACTATCAGAATAGCTAAGTAACAACTTCACCAACTCCGACTCAGGTTCGATCCAACAGCAGGCCTCAGTTTACTAAAAATGATAGGTACGTATTCTTGACGAGTAACAGCCGCTACAAATACTAGGTTCAAATATCATACTGATTACCTCCGACAGTCTAACATTCAGATATATTTCACGAGATATCGGTTCACTTAGCATACTAGTCATGTTGAGATTTAATGCAGTGAATATTATCGACACTAAGAACTAGACAAACATGAAATTGGTTATTACTGGTCAATGATAAATTAGTGTAGGTAATTCAGGTAACTGGTTAAAAATAATCATAAGTATTTTGCATATTCGTTCAAGTTGGATTTATATGAGTGACGATAAATTTGTCGGTATAACTGTACTATATCGATGATCTTGAGTGACTCATTAGCTGATCAGGAACACAGGCCTTAGTTACAAAACAGTTTGCGATAAAGTATCGTGAAATTAAGGTGGGTAAACAGTTTCAATATGATTAATGAGAGAAAAAAAGGACTAGGAGATAGGGGTCCAGGTTGGGAGTGCTATAGTTGGAAGCCAAAGTTAGGAGTTACGATTAAGATATATGGTTGGAGTGTGACAATAATTCATACACATAAACAAATATTTCACCATGGCCTGAATTATATTAAGTGTGTTCAGAAACAATCTGTATCAATGGTAGATATTTTTTGTAATTAAGCTCATGCCACATGTCGTATTCACTTCATGGTTGCACAAAAGTTATTTTCAAGGATTTTTAAAATGTTGTATACTAACTATTTCCAGTTTTTACGTATTTTTCATCAAGATATATGCGGTTCTTCAATGTGTCTCAAATATGGGACAAAACCCAGTAGGCGCTTTTTATAGATTCTTCGATTGCCGTCGGCATAGTATGTCTTTTGTAATCACTTATGTGGAACATATCCAAATTGTTTCTAACCAGATTGCCCAAAAATAACAAGGACAGATGTAATTACAAAGGCATTACTGAATTAGTAAAGGTAAGAAAATTCTGAGAGGATATGATTGTTTGACTGGCTGAGTTAGGATAGAGTCAAACTGAATTACTTTGTGGATATTTCCCACAAAAAAGTTATTTTTACATTAAAAACCTAGTAAGTACATGGTACGGTTAAATGGAAAATATGAAATGAGTTTAATTTTTCGGAAAAGTGCCCATTGTTCGACTATAACAAAGTAGTGTGTTATCAGAGTATCTAATCAATCCAGTTTCATTTAATCAACCTCAGATTTAACACATTGGATGATTATATATATCATGTGGCAGATAAACCTAAATCATTCCGAGTGATCTACCGTATACCTTCGTCGTTTCTTAGAGGAGATCGACCTCTTCTCTCACATTTAAAAAAGGCTGTATGGACTTGAACTTACAACTTTACTCTGTATACTCAGAAAAAGTCGCTCACAGCCTTATCACTTCATTTGTCGGATAAAGTCTAAAAGTGATTTTCTTAAGATTTAATATTAATATTTTGATTATAATTAGTATTTTCCATATTCTTTGTTTGTTGATTTTTACCCTTTTTCGCATATATTCTTCGCCATCTAATTGTTTGAACATCTTTCATTACTCAATTTTGATACCTTTTAGCGATGAAGATTCCAATGTCCATTTTTTTCCAAGTTTCGGCTTCAGATTTTGGAAAATTAATTCAAGTTTTTACTATTCTTATCACACTATCAATCAGTACATTTTACTCATTATGTTTAGTTATGTAATCGATTTATTTGTGATCACCGACTCACAAACTGCTTTGACTGGTTTGGTATTTTACATTCATGCATATAAATATCTTTGGATATTAGAGTAAAGCTCGATGCAGATGTAATTGAAAACAACATTGTTCGTTCACATATGTGTTGTTTCAGTTTTCATTATGTGAATCTTTAATATTTTCAATGCATAAGTTCAGAATCCTATAAATATTTTGTGGTGTATGCTACTTATGTCGACAGATATCAGTGATATGTAACCCCAATCGGAAGTGGAAACCATCCAAGCAAGGGTTAAGAAGATCAAGTTGAAGAGAATAGAAAGGGAAATGGAGAGGAATTCCGGATAGGATGAATCATGCAGAATGTGAAGGACAAATGATAAAAATTTACAAATGAAGTATTCAGTATATGGTTCTCATATTTTGCCAAGATATTCTGTTTGATACCATTTGTGTCCTCGTTCGTTACATTATCACATGCTTTCTCCAAATAAATTACTTTGTTTAAACATTTCATAATGGAATTTAACATTGTTTACCTTTTTCCTCTCTTATTGTTACCTTAAAGAGGAAAACAGTATTGACAGGGATACCGGAAAAGTAGGAGAGTGTTCGAGAAAGGTATTTGGTAGCAACCAACTCTAATATCTAATCAAGCTTGACTCTTTATATGCACATGTCTAATTCTATTTAAGATCGATAACAATGTTATTATTCCTGTTAAATGCTCTCTATATGGTGATAATTTCGAGAAAAAGTTCCTAATGAAATAATATTTTCTCATTTTTTCTGGAAAACTGGGTATTCTAGGTGGGAGACTGGTCACATGTGACTGTAATTTATGGATGAGCAGATCAGATTTGAAATAGAACCTCTTGGATGCTAGGAATAAATGGATTCATTCGTGTGGTTGAATGGGATTCTGTGATTATAGCTAGTGTCAACTGTTAGAGAAAACCTTAACTCCTAACTCTAATTCCTAACTGTTTTTTTTACCTAATAAGTGGTTGAAGCTCCTCAACATCACTTTAAAATCGTTGAGGGCTTGTTTATAAATTACAGTCTCGCCGATCTTTTTTTAATTTCTTTAACTCCCTGGTCAAGTGACGTGTTCTATGACATGGTTTGATAGGAATATATGAATGATAACATTGATTGGGCCTCAACATATAACAAGGGAAAAGCATGATACTAAAATACAACACAGCAATCACTAGCCAAATCGCACTAGATGGAGAAGCTCTGCAAGAGGTGGTAACGTTTAGGTAACTTGGTAGCATCATCAATAAACAAGAGATATATGATGCAGATATTAGTGTACTGTTGGTGAAGCAAGGCTAGCATTCCTACAAATGAAGAACATCTGGAACTCGAAATAGGTGTCGGTCAACATCAAAGTCAGAACCTTCAATACAAATCTCAAGACAAATCAATTGTACTGACCGCAGACTTGAGTAGCTGCATAGGTGTTCTCTAATAATGGATGCGTCATGTTTGGATGAACTAATGATTCTTTTGTACTTGATCACTGTCTGATTTCAAATTATGAATATAATACGTTTGTCGGTGCTCACCTAGTTCTGTTTACTTAGATTGCATTATTTCGTGATTCCTAATTCCCCCAATAATTCAAATACTTCTATTTATCACAGGATGACTATAAATTAGTAGAAAGCCGTCTTATTTTACTTGAGCATAATATTATATCACATTTTAACTAAATGTAGTAGGACTAACTGGATATCGTTGCTTCATGTACTAATTGTACAAATTCTCATTGCAAAACTTCATAATGATGACTTTTAATGAATGAGATGAAATAGAAAAATGTTATAAACCTATATATTATTAAATTGGTAGTATCAATAAACGTTATTGTTTGTGTTGATCCATACTGTGACAACCCTGTATACGGAATGCTAGTTTAGGTTCCTATTAAAAGATAAGTGATACCGTTAAAGGCTAGCCCTAAATCAAGACCACATGGGTTATTCTAGCTTCCGGAAAGACCAGTCTACTCATTCTTCCCGTGTCACATTTGACCCTGTCAATTGTTCGCTTATTAGCCGTGACTGTTTTTATATGATCGTATATATGTGTGTGTATTGCTTACCCTATTCCTAAAGTGTCTATATCTTAGTTTTGTCTTACTATAAATATTGAGTTATGGTTTTTCAAAAGGAGTTGGTTCACTCACTTTCTGCTTTTCGTTTACCCAATTTTCATTCTGAATGTTTGTCCGTTTAAATGAATTCTTGAAATTGATATAACGGGATGAAAAGTCAAAATTACATTCTTTTACTCATTTTTGATTCTTATTCAACATTCATCCCGCTTGTTTAATTTAATGTGATAATTACTCAATGTAGTTTTTGTTTTTGTTTTCCCGTATGATATTTTATTCTGTATAGTATACGATATTCTTGTATTCAATTAACATGGACTATGCTCAGCATGATATGTAGCATGTGATTTGTTATAACTCTAAGTATTTTTCATATGTGTGATTTAATCCTAATTATCAATCAAAATGGGTGTACAAATCAATATATAAATGAGTGTATTTTCGACAAGGGTCGTCATCGTCGTCATATTTCGGGGTTACTAGCAAAGCTTAGAAGCCGAATCTACCATTCACTCTAAAAGTCATATCAGGAATAAATTGATCCAGCCCCCAAATGCCCTGGTACGGTCGAGAGTGAGGAGAGTCAACTCTCCCTAGAAAAATGCTCTTATATGGCCACGCGTATATAGCCTCTACCAGGGAAGTCCTACTCACTGCCTTCTCGTGGCATTATTGTTGTTTACGAAATTGAGAGGACGAAAAGCGAATGTTCGGCGCTTTAACCGGGTTGATGGACACGTAAAGTTCACCTAGAAGAGTTGGAAAACCCTGATTCCAAACCAATAGTGCATATGGACTCCAGGATCGTGGTGGAACAAATAGCGTACGAATCAATCGTTGGTCACCGGTTACTATGGGAATGCATCTCCTAACGTTTCTCCACTGCCTTGTGGATCAGACCTTTAGGTCAAAGACTCGGGGTGTGGCCCCCTAAGAAAACTATCTGCTTCAGTTTGGGCACCTGGGCAGTATCACAGCCCTCACACAAATCAAATGAGATTTGTGAGGCGCATATATATCTGGTGCCCCCTTGTACCAGTATTTATGTGTTTAAATAAATAAGTAAATAATTGATCCAACGCAAAGCGTATTTGGCTTCTGATTACCGTTGTCACACAAAATTTAATTGTATTACCACATCGTTCATTGACGTAGTTCACGATTTTTTCTGGTCGGTTTAGTTGTTTTTTATTTACACAAATTCATTCTAATTTATGTTTGATAACCAGTATGTTTTCTTCCAATTTAAAACAATTTCATGTAAAGCATCCAACTTTTGAAGAAGCTTCTCACATTTTAGGTGGCAGCTTTGTTGTAATTTTCCTCAGGTTATCTATTCGTGTTGTTTACAGTCGATGATATCCTATTACATTCTTATTGTCTACATTATTATACAACACTGTATTTCTACATGTAATTGTCATAAATATCATTCTTTTATCTCCTAATAAAAATGAGTTCGTATTGAATTTCTTTAATGCCAACTTTCTTCAGGTAACAGCGCGTACGTTTCTCACTGGTTTCAGGTTAGCATAATTGAGCATAGAAGACATGTCAGTGTAATTTAAGTTATACCTAAGTAAACTTAATATTGCTCATATAGTAGTAATGTGAGCAGTGAAACATTTTTGCGATGTAAGATTTTAGATAAGATTGCTAAATTACGGTATATGGTGTAAAATTATTTATATCACCATTATCTTATTTTGTGAGGCATTTTAAATAATTAAAAACATTATGGATGACCAATTCACTTCACATAATATGTGGTTGTTATGGTCTAGTATCTTATTGTGACAGTTATATTTAGTGATTTTTTGTAACAACAAATTAAAGATCACATATTTTTCCTATTTGTCACACCTTATATGTAACCATATTTATATTCAATATATATTGTTTCTCTGTATCAATGGTAAAGAAACGAATACTTTTGTTTGGTTATATATAACACTTCTTCACTACCGCGACTCTTAAAATATAAACGTTGTATCCGCCGTCTATTCTTCTGCTTTATTGACCACGGCGCTTGATTGAAGATTATAATAGTATTATAACATCCTTTTAGGCCTTTCCACACTACGTTGGAACTTTGGCCCGGATCATTACTGAATAATACTACTGGATTTAATCTTCTTCATTTTGCTGTTGGTGCCATCACGTGCAGAGGAACCTTTGTTAACCAAGTGAACTTATTTGTGATTGTTATCTCAGAAAGCAGCTTACAAGTAACATTCATTTTATAACACTTACTATTTTGTTACTCAATATACCTTTTTATAATTTAACTGTAATTTGTTACCTTTTGCGTTACTCATAGACATACGCTTAGGTTTGCAGTGTTAATTCTTTTGGTATATTGTTGGTAACTTTGCGTATTATTATATTTTGACTAAGCTCTTTCGCTGAGGTCCACCACAATCTGAAACCTGTTTAATAGTATGAAGATTCTATGAATATAAATTTTCTATTTAACCCTGTATACTACCTAAGTTAACCCCGTTTATGTGACGGAGGTAATAAGAAGCTTTGCGCTGGATAAATTTATTTCAAGCACTGATTTATCCGAGCAGACATTCAGAATGAAAATTGGGTAAACGAAAAGCAGAAAGTGAGTGAACCAACTCCTTTTGAAAAACCATAACTCAATATTTATAGTAAGACAAAACTAAGATATAGACACTTTAGGAATAGGGTAAGCAATACACACACATATATACGATCATATAAAAACAGTCACGGCTAATAAGCGAACAATTGACAGGGTCAAATGTGACACGGGAAGAATGAGTAGACTGGTCTTTCCGGAAGCTAGAATAACTCATGTAGTCTTGAAGTGCTGTCAGACACTACAGTCTATTCACGAGTGCTAACAGTTTTCAGAGCATCATTACTCTTCAAATAGGACGTATTTCGGTATCGAAAATTTGATGTGGATACATATTATTCACCAGCATTTGGTATCCAAAACAGCACATTCACTTTTTGAGTATTCAGAACACGAAATTATTCACATAAACATTTGTAGGTGTTCTTTAGATTATGCCGGACTGTGAAGATAGTTAAAAAAAAACTTGTTTTGCAATTAATTTTTGATATCATTTGTATTTCTTTCATAATTTCATTCGTAGTGTGTGAACATACGTCGGACAACGCGTAACTTTATTTCCCTCGGAACTTCCAATGTTCAGTATTCTTTAATTTTTATTTAAAATGAATCTGAAACAACTCAATTCTTTCTAGTTTTACGGCACAAAACCGGGTATTTCTTACAGCTAAATAGGATAGAAACAAACCAAGCGCAAATTCTAGACAAATTCAGTTGAAGATACCAACAGTATTGTAGTTTGACAACTCTTTACTAGCAACACCTTCTACAATCGAATCGTGCCCATCCAGTTAAAATCAGAAGCCAGAAGTGAGGAGGTTGAAAGATATATTTGATGGGTTATCAATATATCGAGAAATGACTGATCTAATCTGGCTAATGATTGTAGGAGATATTCCCCAGGCCGTTCTGTAACGTGATCTGGTGCGGATGCATGACCGAGCGCCTTCAGGTAAACGAGTCCACCAAAACTAATGTGGTCAGCATCCAATGTCGAACACTTACAGAGCTATTGATTTTGGGGAATTATTAACAGCTACACAGTTTACTACCATGACATTTGGTTTCTCTTCTTTGCTACTCAGATTTTAGGCGAACAAGTTACGACTGGTACAGTCTCAAGTAAATCTCACTCGGCTGCCATTATGTGCATACGTTTAAGGATGCCATAGATATTCTGGGTTAAACAACGTCCGAGTCATTCAGGCGGAAGGCAGAATATTTAACGCAAGTAGTGGAAATAACAAACACTGGCGTAGATTCAGTTGGGAAGTAGACTGGTTGGTGACAACTAAGGAGTGAATTGAGAGACTTCTCGCCTAATGAGAGACGTATTTGTCAAATGTCTTATTTCCCTGTAGATCACAAAAGTAGATGGTCTATTTTGAATGATTGGGGCTTAATGAGTTAGAAAGGAATGGTGTGACCAACAGAGAACTTCGAAGTCATACTCCATGATCAGCACCCAACATGGTTGCCCTTTCATCGTATCAAGGTGCCATAACTGCCTTGAAGACCGTAGAACATGAAGAACATTATTACAGAAATGTATTGGTAAGAGTAGGTGTAAGGGAGGAGTTGCAACCACCACCTCATGGGCCATTCCTCGGCGTGCAATTAATTGATGCGCGTTAGTTGTCTCTGAACTTTATAAGGGTCGGTGAACTGTTTGACGTTCATAGACCCAACCACTGAATGATTTAGCGAGATCCCTGTGATATTTCACCGGCTTTACATCCCCATCATGATGGAAAATGGCAACTTTTAGTTGCAGTGTCGCTAATATTTCCCATTCTTCTTCGATTGGAGAAGGTGGTAATGAGAACACTACCGTGGAACAATTATAAGCCTGGAGGGTAGGTACGGAAATATTGTACATAATCAACGAAGGCACTTATACTGAGGTGCAGCTACTTTTGTCATTCCACTGATTTGGTCGAAGCTGAGATGCCGGCGGATGCGTCAATGTGACCTAGTTTCGAGTCTGAATCGATGGCAGGTCAAATACGGGTTGGAATTATATTCAAAGTTGTCACGTCAACTTGGTGTATTGCAGACCGGAATAATAGTCAAGTTTACATTCATGTAGGCAATTAATTTGCCACATTATGATGTTGCGTTTATTAAAAAACTATTTGATGCTGTGAATTTTGCTGTGACTGTAACCTCTTATTCACCACGTCAGACTGAGTTACGTCTGACATCGTTGTATGCCGTAGTTTGATTCCAGCTCGAATACGGAATAGTCGCCATGATCTGGGCTAATCAACGTCGTCTGGACGAAAGATGGAAATTTAAAAGTTGTGACTCAACATGATAGGGTGGTTATTTTATAAACTTTAAATTGTTGCAAAACGTTTACGGTGTTAATCAGGATTTATGTCTGAAATACTTACTGTGTCTGATTAGAATAATGCTTTTGTTCACGTTAAGTGCTTAAAGTTGCTTATTGGCATACCAAACACTGCTCGTACTGAAAGTTTTCATTGTTGGTTATAAAGTCTTGAGGAAATATAATAAAGAATTATCTGCTGTTTTCCATAGACCAATGCCTTAATCATTCGCATCGACAAGTTTGCCAACACTAACAACAGGTGACATTAGGTTTGCAATCGAAAGTGTTCTGAAATGTTGAGACTTGACATCATGAAAAAGCACACACATATAATAAAGAAGTTCAATTTGAGTAGAGATAGACCGGAAGTAAGTTACAATTGGGTCGTTTTTATTTGCCCCTTTGGATACAAGAACAAACCAAAATGGACTGGGCAGAGAGTGAAAGGGCAATTTGTCTTATTCAATATGAAATACATGCAGAACAAAGTATATGGTTTTCAAATCAGTTACCAGAATACGATACGAACACAATAGGTTCATTATATCAATATGTCTTTCAATGCATAACCATCCATAACCAGCCAAAAACAGTCAGACGCCGTCGCGCTTAGACTGGGTATTCACAAATGAAGAATTCCTAGTTGACGACCTCTCAATCCTGGCTCCCCTGGGGAAAAGTGATCACGCCGTCTTATCATTCAGCTTTGTCAGGAAAACGGAGCTACGATATCCTACTAGCAACAAGCGCTGGAACTTCAAACGGTTGAATGTGTTAGCTTTACAGGATTGGGATGTTCACCCTCAACTTGAAGTGGATGCTCATTGGGATTTTTTGCTGCACACTGAGCATTCAGTTCCTAAAATGGTCCCAAAAAGCTACAAACAACCTCCAATCATCAAGAACCGCACTCGTCGTTTGCTAAGCCGCAAAAGGCACTGTTGGGTCGAATATAAACGAACGGACAATAACGACGCATACAGGCAATATAAACGCATAAGGAACATATGTTCAAAGGCAATAAGAGAAGACAGGCTTCAGTTCCAGACCAAGCTTATCGATAAATTCGTCTCCAATCCGAAAAGCTTATTCAGTTAAGCAGCTTCTCTTCGACAAGGTAAATCCGGAGTTTCCCAACTGCTTGGTCCTAATGGCCCGACCAATAACGACAGTGATGCCGCTAAACTTTTGGCTGAACAATACTCCCAGACATTCCAGCTGACCCACATCAACCATACTGACGAAAGCTTCACCTGCACCTGTACAGAACTTTCCGAAGTGGACCTGAGTGCTGACCTGGTTCTCCGTAAACTGCAGCACCTAAGAAAAGACACTTCTCCTGGTCCGGATATGGTTCATTCCGCTGTATTGAGGGAAGCAGCTTCAATCCTGGCGACACCACTTAGCGTGATGTTTGCACACTCACTAAGCAGAGGCAAACTACCGGAAATATGGAAGCTGGCCCACATCACACCAATTTTCAAAGAAGGTCGACGCAGTGAACCCTCAAGCTACCGACCAGTGGCCCTTCTCTCCATACCTTCCAAAATTATGGAATCCCTAATATACGACGGTATACTAGAATATTTATCATCCTCAAAGTTCTTCTCACCTCAACAGCATGGTTTCAGAAAAGGTCATTCTTGTATGACCAACCTGCTGACTGCGGTGGATAGATGGACAACCATCCTTGATCGCAAGGGGAAGGTTGACGTCATATACCTGGACTTCTCAAAAGCTTTTGATAGGGTCAACCACGCATGTCTTATCAAGAAGCTTAGACGATTGGGTATAAGACCCCCTTTGATTGATTGGCTCACTTCATATTTAGAAAACCGACACTTTAAGGTCAGGGTTAACTTCACTCTCTCTCAGGCTATGGAATGTCCTAGTGGGGTCCACCAGGGCTCAATACTAGGACCTCTTCTCTTCTTGATTTATATTAACGATCTTCCTCAACAAGTTTCATCTGAATTATTGCTTTTTGCTGATGATGTGAAACTTTGGAGAGAGATACGTAATCATAATGATATACTAGTTCTTCAGGAGGATCTGACCCGACTTCAAAGTTGGGCAGACGACAACGGACTTACCTTCAACACTTCAAAGTGCAAGGTAGTCCATCTGAGACATGTTGCAGACTATAGTTATAACTTAGGTAACTCCCGTCTAGAAGTTTCCCAAGTTGAAAAAGATTTAGGAGTGTTGGTACCCTATGACCTGAAGTCGTATGCGAACTGTGACAAAAACGCCTTTCAAGCAAACCTTGCACTGGTAACATTGAAGCGCATTTTTGGCCAGTTTGACGGTAGAACCTTCCATATAATCTTCAACAGTTTTATTCGTCCCCATTTAGAGTACGGAAACATAGTATTTCCTCCCTCCCTCCAAAAGGATAAGGACACTCTGGAACGTATACAACCTCGAGCCACGAAATCAGTTCGGGGACTCAAATTCAAACCTTATGAAGAGCGCCTCAAATCACTTAACCTTTACGCGTTGGAGTACAGGCGTCTTAGAGGTGATCTTCTTATGACTTACAGTATCCTTAATACTTCTGGTCATCCCCTTAATCATCTTCTTAAGCTTAGTCATAACACTAACCTAAGAGGTAGCACCCAGAAATTGGAGACCCTACATAGCAGAACAGACTGCAGACACAACTTCTACTCCGTTAGAGTTGTCAAGTGCTGGAATTCGCTGCCGACTGAGCTAGTCCAAGCGACCTCCCAGGAGTCCTTTAAGAGGAAACTTGACTTATTCTTAAGGACTAATGATAACATATTATTATGATTTACCAAATTCTTTTTTTCCTCTATTATCGTTCATATACCTAGGCTTTTGCCTGGAGGTATTGGTGATCCACTGCTACAAGACACGGAAGCCCGTTAAGCGAAAGCTTCTTCTATTCCGTCCTCAACCATTTGAACCATTTGAACCATTTGTGTAATCAGACATATATGGCTAATAATGCTTGATTTCGAAGTCTTAATAAGAGAAAGTTGAGAGCAATCAAGCCGGTGGTGGCTGCCGAATCGAATCCCAATTAAATAATAAGATAAACGAAGAATACAAAAAGACGTTGACAATTGACGGCTACAATAATCTAAATTGGAGCGCTACCAATAAATCAGACCTTGGAGTCATCACGGTGGTCGTACCAGATGGTCATGGTTGTGTGCAGCTACCGATAATAAAAGCCAAAAATTAGAGGAAAAATGTCTGGTGAATGTTACGTAGGGTCTATGTTACCAGTTGCTGGACCGGATTGACAAAGAAATGCACCGGTGAAGTTTGTCACTATGGCTCCTTTGTTTGAAGTGCTATTTACAAGACCGTACTTACTGTTTCGGTTATGAATATTTTTCAAAGGTTCTACGAGTTAATATTCTGCAGACAGCAAATATTGATTTGAGTAAGTTTCAAGTCTTGCGAGAATGATTGTTAATCTTTTCATACAATACAATGTAGTGATAAAATCTTTTCTTTGTAGTAGTTCATACGAATAGACCCGTACATGTTCTGGTTATTGGCAATAAAGGATAGTAGTACGTGGATGAAGACCAATTTGAAGTTTGTAACATATTACATCTGACTACTTTCCCGTAAGATGTTATCGTTTGCCGAAAATTCTATAGGTCCAACAGATTTTGTTTTGACCATAGGTTTGTTTCTGTGAAGATTCTTAGACCCCATCCATCACTCTGTGGAAGTTCATCATTATCTACTGGACACCTGCTAGTGTGTGTGTGTGTAGATATTTATGCGTTCTAAACACTCAAAGAGTGGATGTGCTCCTTTGGATATCAAATCGTAGTGATTGGTTTGCATGCGTATGAAATCTCTACTTCTGATGTACGTCCCATTTGAGAAGCAACGATGCTGTGTAAACAGCTAGTGTCCGCGCGATAGGATTGCTGTTTCTCTGAATAATTTTTGAGCTCATTTGATGACGAATGTAAATTCAGGCGAGAAGTAGACTAATTGGCGACAACTAAGGTGTGAATTGAGAGACTTCTTGCCTATTGAGAGACGTTTTGGCTAAATGTCTCATTATTTCCTCATTGTAGGGGAGAGTGGAATCATTTAGTTGGGTTGTTGTCTAAATGAACACCGTTTTTCGTTGTCCACGACTGTGGCTGTTTAAATGCGTTGTATTTGCTTGAGTCAGTCGACTCTTATTGATTGAGAACCTGTATGGTTCGTTCCTCATTGATCAATTTCATCCGAAATCTCTTAATTTTGAAGAAAAATTCTTTTTCTGTCGCAGTTGTATTGTATTTTGCTCTAATTTATTCGTATCGTCTACAGTTATTGCTTTCAATATTTTTTGTGTTCAGTTTGTTACTTACTACTAATGTGTTTGTAGTTAGATTGTTGGACGTCCAGGTCAGTTTGGAAATCGGACGATATTTAGTAGTAAGAATGTGTTGTTAAACGAAATACTGCTTGTATCTGACCTATTTCAATTGTCAGAAAGGGGTTCCTACTTTTCGAAAGTCTCTAATATCTTGTGAGGTGTGTGTATGAGTATATGTGACTGTGATGAAAACGGAGCCGAGTTTCAGTCTGTTCTGTTGACATTTTTGTCTTCATTGAACAGTCATTGAAATGAATATCGGAGCGACATTTTGAGTCACTTTTATTGTATTTTATATTTAATTAATCAATGTATTGACTGCTTGGTCTATTGTCTTCAATTTTTCAGGTTCCGAACAGTTTTTGTGGTGAATGATGATTCGAGTAAATTGTTTCAAGGAAGCTGAATGGAGTTTGTGAGTGTTACATCCATTTAGTATTAGGATATTTATAATTAACTGTTGATAACTGTATGTCTTTGATGAATATGTTATTTTCTTATGCTATCGCGTATACTCTAACTTTTGTGAAACACGTTTTTGTACTGTCATTTGTACAAATAAAAATTAAATGCCAACAGTGTTTTTTAATTTTTTTAAGGACTATTTTACTTTATTTATTGTTTTGGGATTAGTTTTCTCAACCTGTACTCCGAACGGCTGCTGGTAATCATTCACGATGTTTTGCATCTACTCGTTCTGAGAAGCCATTTTTTATTACGTGTCCAATATTTTACGTTAATGCAAGTAAGTTATTAGATATATTATGGACTTTTAATAAGCATTCTAACTAGTGCTTATTCTTAGATGAACTTTATTTGTTTATTTATTTAAACACATAAATATTGGTACAAGGAAGCACCAGATATATATGCGCCATACAAATCTCATTCGATTTGCTTGAGGGCTGTGATACTGCCCAGGTGCCCAAACTGAAGCAGGTGGTTTTCTTAGGGGCCCACACCCGGAGCCTTTGACCGAAAGATCTGATCCACAAGGCAGTGGAGCATCGTGAGGAGATGCATTCCCATAGTAGCCGGTGATCAACGATTGATTCGTACGCCATTTGTTCCCTCAGGATACTGGAGCCCATGTGCACCATTGGTTTGTAATCAGGGTTTTCCAACTCTTCTAGGTGGATCCTCTATATCCACCAACCCGGTTAAATCGCCGGACATTCGGTTTTCGTCCTCTCAATTTCGTAAACAACACACCCGCCACGAGAAGGCAGTGAGTAGGACTTCCCTGGTAGAGGCTATATATTCGCTGGCCATGTGAGAGCATCTCGAGAGGGAGAGCGGACTTTCCCCACTCTCGACCGTACCAGGGCATTTGGGGGCTTAGATGAACTAACTCCACCTATATGTAATTAAACCTTAAGAGATAGATTCCTTAATCTTGGATATATATGACTAAATGTTACTTTCTTACCAGTCTGTATCAAATGGAATTCGAAACGGAGTAAAATACTATTTGTGTGGATTTGAAGGCGATAGATATATATTGCAAATAAAATGTGTTGAATTTAGGAACCAAGATTTTCACTTACATGAAATGAGTGTATTTTGAGCATATATGTGTGTGCAAAATACATGTGGTTCGGAGATGTAGTGAAAGTGTTCACTTTTATCTTTAACATCGTTCTTTCATGAACAAAATATGGTAACCGCTGATTATTAGATAAATGGTCATTTGTACTTATGGGAAACAGCAGTAAAGTCATATATTTTTTCTTTACGTTTATTTTAAATGATATAGTTTTGAAGTCTTCACAGTTTAAAACATCTATTACGTGCATTATTGTTAACAGGAGTAATGAGATGTACTAGATATCTTCATAGGATAACTAGTTTTGCTGTTTAAAAATACTGTTTGGTGGTGAGTAGACAGGCTTCACTGTGGGTTATCCTTAATTGGGTTCTGTGGGTGATTAAACTATAGATATCGTAATGCGCTGGTAAGCAAGAGTTATTTTCTAACGCTTTGTTCTACTAGTCATTATATAACGAAGCTATCATGAGATAACGTTTTTATCATTATCTTTTTACGGTGATTGAACTGTCATAATAAAAATAATCAAATTGTAGATGAAGACTTATTTTCAATTTACACTCAGTGTAATTGGTCGGTTGTAATGATGTAGTTTCGTTCTCTGTAGGGTTTTTAAATCTTTCATCAGTCTCAACTGTCACCATATTAATTGGTGTAAAGCAGGACATTAATTCCTGTTCCTTTACTTCTGTGTCTATCAGTCGATGAGATGGTTTAAGCATTCACTTCCCGATTTCCTAATAGAGATCTTCAGTACCATGGGAGTTTATCACTTGAAAATAACATTAGATGTGAACTCTATATGTCCATACCCACTTTAAAGACGTATTTTCAATGGACGGTCACATAATACGGTTTGCATGTAAGTCGAAATAGGTGTCTTATGCTTTTTTTAGATGGGATGATTAAATGTTAAAGATCTTTGAAATTACTCGTCGTTCTTAGGACAAATGTAAATTATTGTCGACAGTTTACTGGTGTTAACTGCTAGCATTATTTCTGTTTGGGAAGCTGTAAATCTGCTGCCTACATTTGTTTTAAATTCAGTCAGTCAGTCAGTCACAACGTAGAACTTCGTACGTACGTACATCAGTTCGAGTTGCCATACCACATTAGCACAGAGATGCAGTTGTCGATTCAAATCCCATAGTGGTAGAAGTAGTTAGAGTATAGGCAGTAATCCGAAAGATTAGGGTTTGAAGATGTTATTTAAGGAGTATAATACAGTGAAATAAATTTGGAAAGAGAAAGAAGATAGGGACATGAAGAATTCAGGAGGTTAGAATTTGAGAGAACACAAAGAGTGGATGCACCTTCGCCATTGCAAACGATTTTGAGCCATGTCATTCAAGATCTCTAACCATCGATTGCTATCATCTCGCGAATCCCAACCAGGTAGTCTACACCTACCAACATGGCTCAGTCCACTTGTCAGTGACTTCATGGATTTGTGCCGCATTTTGGTCTGACCGCCCCTAGCTTTCCTCCAACCTACTCCTACACCATAAAACATTGCACGTCGGGGTAATCGGTGGTTGGGCATACATAACACGTATCCTAGCCATCTCAACTGAAGTTTCACTACTTCATATATCGATTTCCCATCCTTACCTAGTACCCGTTTCCTAACGACTTCATCACTTACTCGGTGGTCCCAGTATATACGAGCAATGCTTCGAAGACACCTATGATCGAATACTAGTAGCCTACGAATATCCTCTACTCTTATCGGCCATGTTTCACTGCCACAAAGTAGGACGAAACAAACTGCTGTACAGTAAACCCGTCCTTTGGTTGGTAGACGGATATCTCACCTACGCCATAAATGGCGCAAGTTGGCGAGAGCTAGACGAGCCTTCTGTATCCGTACTGAGATTTCGTCACACACCAGACCACAAGGGCTGATGAGACTCCTAAAATAAGTGAAGCGGTCAACACGCTCAACGACTTCACTCCCTATGATTATTTCAGGTGTCGATGCAACCCAATCCTGAAGTAATATTTTGCACTTCGAGGGGGAGAATCGCATCCCTAACATGCCTGCATAGTTGCTTATAATGGTCAGAAGACTCTGCGTTTTGTCGGCGTCTTCACCAAATAGAACTATGTCATCGGCGTATTTTGGTACAATGAGATATAAAAGCAATGCTGCATACCATTCATCCTGTCAAAGCTTGTTAGAGTATAATGTGAGAAAGCTATCGTGAGGAATAAGAAAGCGAAACAAGGCATTCAGAGGATATCAACGTAATAAGAGGTTCTAAATTTCATATAATATTAACGGTTATTGTTTCTATTAAGGTAGCATCGGCTTTGGTCTATATCCTCTAAGTTTTTCAGTCATTTTACATAGTCAGGTAGTTTTCTTTGTCTTTTCCAACCAGGTCTGATAGTAAATTTATAGAATAACGGCCTTATATTTATTTTACCTCATTATTTTTAGGTTCTTATTCTACACAATCCGCTTAAAAGGTATAAGCAAATAAGTTTATTTTCTTAAACATTATTTGGAGGATAGTTCATGTATCTAGAATAGTTGTATGAGTTATCTAGATCGCTACGGGGAGTTATAGGTTTCGTTTTCATTTGTACTCCAAGTATCGTCTAGATAGTTCGATGGTAATTCATTCGAGTTTCTCTTCTAATCACATAAATTTTCTGAAATTTTCACTCATCTCAAATCAAATATCTCTTCCAATTATTAGAACCTCATTTGGGCCATGCATATACCACATGTTTAGCTGACGCATGGGCAAGATATAGTTGTTTGCGTAATCAGCCAATACTGAAACCTTTCCAACAAGATTATATTGCGTCCACTTATTCGCCTGTGTTTGATTACTGCAATCTCAATAAAATGTTTTTATCTTGTGGGACTGATGAACATGGATCTAAAGTGAGTCGTTTGTGAAATTCACTTCATGCTTTATCCTTGATTTTAAGCTTGTTTGGTTTGCTCTTTATACTCTATCACAATAGTCCCTTCAACTTTTTTCTCATTTTTTATAACAGACACACTGGCTATTTCCACATTTCTAGCTCTTCAGTTGTGTTATATCCCCTGGCGAATTATGAATCGTAAATCTGAGGTCCATTTATGGACAAATGTAATACGCCTATTCCTATTGGATAGTTGTTAAATAAGTGACCTAAATCTGAGGTCTATTTATGGACAAATACAATATGCCCATTCCCTATTGGATAGTTGTTAAATAAGTGACCTAATCGTTTCTGTGTTCCTCTTATCATAACCTTTATTTTGACCTTGGAACTATTATTATTGATTGCTTTCCCCCTAGCTACAGCCACATTGGCCAATTACTGTACAAATGTTATTTTTCTATTTTTGATATGTGTGGTCTGTTTGGTTAGTATATATAACCCAGTATGCTTGTGAATAATGATTCATATATTGCCGAGGCTGTTATTTGTGTTCTGGACTTAACGGGTTGGGCTAGGCAGATAGGAAGGACCGAATAGCACCCAAGACTGCTCGTACGTATTTCCTGTATCATTGGACACATATATATATATATTAAGAGGGCAAATTGATACGTTATAACAAGTTGAAATAACAAAAGACCGGTAACTTGTAACTCACTTGTATATACAAGTAAAATACAAAACTAAAACGTAGAAATAGCTAGAGTATTTTTACCATGAAGTGAGTTATTTATTAGCCTCTTTACCAGGTATAGATTCATGAGTTACACTTTAAGTGTAAATGCTGGTGATAATACCCGGTTGCCAAAAACTGAGGTAGATAAAGCAGGGTTCAAGTCTGCAACTTATTATCTGAGGGTCGAATCCATTAACCATTGATCCACCTGCATAATAAGTGTGCACAACTCATCTACTGGTTTATTTCTAATCGGTTGAAGATGCAACAACAACAGTCGAAAATAGTGTATCATGGAAATGGTATGCAGATATAAAAAAACACCTAATGGTAAATATCCGTTGAAAATATACAGACAAACCATTCATATTTATTCTCCCATGTCTCTTAACAATATTGCTATTTCTTAAGTGATGTAAGTTGAACTTATACTGGCCACAGTGTCAACAGTTAGCACTGAAAACGAAACTTAGCAATTACATCTTTAGTATGAAGTGTCTAAAGAGTTTCCGTCTTTTTACGGTTTATATCACGAGCTGATCTAAGTTTCGCACAGTTATTAAGAGCTAGGAGACACTGAATAGTGGTTTCGTTCCAGTATGGGGTTCTTCAACAGTGTGTGTCTGGATCCCCACTCTGTTGGGATCTGGAACTGCTGGGTTTGATCTTCAATAGGGTGGCAAATGCGCACTTCTGAGGAGTTTTTTGGTTTATGTCAGTTTGCCGGTAAACGCTTACGTTTCACTAATATGAACAAGATCAACCTAAACCCTAACACGGATATATTCTTGTACCATATTCTTCAGCAGCAACACAAGACGAAAAGTATTGGGTTGTTTCATTATGGAGTGGAATAGTTGATTAAATTATCGGAACAACTTGGGTGTTATTTCCCGGCCTGGTGTTCTTTTCTGTTTCTACTTATATGGATGAACTGTGCAGCTTTCTTATTTTCACCTAGTTGATACTGAATAAAGCGTCTTTGCATACATCTTTTTCATTTTCAGGTTCGTCGTGCTGCAACTGTCAATAATCTTGATCCATTGCAGTATTGTAATCAAATGAGTCCTTTATTTGAGGTATTCCATTTTTAACCATTTTGAGGATGTGTATTCATGTTTGTGCCTGTACTCTCTAGTGAAAACTGGTTGGGAAATGTGAGTATCTGTAAATGTTGGTGAATGTATTTTTTGTGCATATGACAGACAAGATCACTCGTGATAAAAACGTGAACAGGTGCTGATGGACTCTGTAGCACTATTCATCCTCCTGAAAATTATTATTGTGATCAATAGTGGCATGGCTCACAATCGTTACCCTCCCTTAAATCCTAAGTTTCTAACTTCCTCATAAATTTATCTTATTAGTTCACTAATTTACATCAAATCGTATTTTCGATGCCTAACTTTTTATACAAACACTAATGCTATTACTACGTCTACTGTTTTGGGGTTTGTTCCCGAATGCCCTGATATGGTCGAGGGTGGGGAGAGTCAGCTCTTCCTCTCTCAAAATGCCCCTACACGGCCACGCGTATACAGCCACTTTCAGGGAAGTCCTACTCACTGCCTCCTCATGACAGGGGTGTTGTTTATGAAATTAAGAGGACGAAAACCGAATGTTCGGTTCTTTAACCGGATTGGTGGACACGGAGGGTCCACCTAGGGAAGTTGGAAAACCTTTATTCTAAACCAAAAGTGCACATGGGCTCCAGTATCCTGAAGGAACAAATGGCGTATAAACCAATCGCTGGTCACCGGCTACCATGAGACCGCATCTCCTCACGATGCTCCACTGCCTTGTGGATCAGATCTTTCGATCAAAGGCTCCGGGTGTGCCCCCCCTGTGAAAATCACCTGCTTCAGTTTGGGCACCCGTACAGTATCACAGCCCACGCACAAATCAAGTGACTTGTGTGGCGCATGTGTATTCGGTGCCCCTTTGTACCAATATTTATGTGTTCAAATAAATAAATAATAATTACATCTTATTGTGCTAATGGGGTATGGCAACTTGAACTGACGTACATACGCATCAGGTCTTATGTTGCTCATGATTGACTGTCCTCACATGTGATATATGCTTAGTGTTTTAATTTCAAACCCTGTCACATACGTCGTTTTAAAAAATGTGAAAATTCTGAGAATCTGTTGCTCACTTTTGTAGTATTTACGTTGCGAAAATATTGGGGATTGTTAGTTGACAGTGGTACTCTATCTTGATATCTAATCTGTGAATTATGAGGAAGGATAAATTGCTATTGGTACAAATGTTTTCTGAAAACTGATGTTTCCATCGTTAATAACATGTTCTTATTATTTAAAAGTTTTTATTGTCTTATAAAGTATATATCTGAATGTGCGTGTGTATATGTGACTGTGATGAAAACGGAGCCGAGTTTCAGTCTGTTCTGTTGACTTTTTTGTCTTCATTGAACAGTCATTGAAATGAATATCGGAGCGACATTCTGAGTCACTTTAATTCGTTTAATTTTTTTCTAACATGAATTTTATATGATGAATTAAAATGGGTCGATGTCGTCATTCGTTATGTTTTTTATCTGATGTACTTTATTCGGTACTACTGTGGTGTGGTCTACTTATATCCATATAAGTAGTATGTGGTTATGGTTAGACATAGAATGTATTTTGGCAGAAGACCGATAAGGAAAGAACTGAAATGAAGCGCAATTGGCAGGAAAATGCACGAACAATGAAATCAGGCAAGATGAACTGATATTTGCACAAGGAACAGTCAAGACAATTGATGGTTACTTTGCATATTAACTGCTCATTGTATGGTTATCAAAATTTAGTGAGATAGTCTGTGATTTGTGTCTAAATACATCCGATTGTCCCAAGTCGTGTTCTGTTCGTTACACTACTACTGTCACATTTAATGTTTAGTTTATTTGTTTATCTTACTCTTACGATATATTTCCTAGTGTCATTTTAATATACCATAAAAAACTTTTTCCAGTGTTATTTAACAAGTGTGACTGCTAAGTCGAACAGATATTTCTATCAGTTTTTTTCCAACATTCAACTATTGAAATTCCCAATTTGGTATTCTTAGTTATTAACTACAACTTTTTACTTTCATTTAAGTTGTTATTCTATTAAGTAAGGTATTTGTTCTCTGTTCGAATAAATCATATGCAGTTTCGTACAAAACATGGAATTTAGGGGAAATTAAAGGTATATGTATGTAGTTAAAAAATTATTCAGTTACTAGGGAACAGTTAAGTTGTATATGATGTATTTTTCTTTCGTTGAAAACAGGGTAGAAAAAAATACAGTTTTTGTCCTCAACTTGTTATATAGGCAGATCAAATTCTATCTATTGTCTTGTTTTTAGACTCTTTGTCATGCTACTCACGTAAAATACAATGATTTCATCCGTACTACTGAAACTAGGCATGTGAAAGCTGTTCATGAGTTTTGGGTGAGTTTTTTTTATTTTAAATTTTGTTCTTAAGTGAATGTTTCATGTATAATATGTGATATGGCTCACGAAGTACAGATTTCTATATTTTGTGGATGAAGGTTAGTGATACTACCTGGTTGCTCAAGCCGGAATAGTTGATTTGGGACTCAAAACTTCAACTTACTGGTTAGGAGTTGAACGTCTTAACCGCCAACTTTTCGAAGGCTCCTTCGGTCAAACCCTCAATGGGACTCGATCTCAGGTTTCTAGATTCAGAGTTCAGAGCGCTAGTCGACATACCACAAGACTTATTGTGCTCTCTCTCTCCCTCATATATATATATATATATTCCCCAAAATTTTCTTTCCTTGTAGAACCGTTTAAATGCCAGTGGTAATGTTTATCGAAGCAAATATTCTGGTTGGTATTGTGTTTCAGACGAAGCATTTTATACACCATGGGAAATTGATGAAACGAGTTTATCAGGAGTACCTGTGTCAAAAGAAACTGGTAATCCAGTGGAATGGATTGAAGAAGAGAATTACATGTTTAAACTGTCTTCATTTAAAAATGATTTACACAAATGGCTAGATTCAGGAGGTAAATGTTTTGTTGAATAGTGTCTGCATGATTGTTTCTGTTTTACAAGGACAACTAAAAAATATAGTTTTGATGTCTTCTTTATTGTACGTTAGACTTATTGTATTGAGTTAACTTTTAAACAATTTCTCGTTCTATTACGTAACATTTTATTACAATGATTTCTTCGTTGACATTATGGGTATAGTGTTCTTCTGTTGCTTATTGCCTAATTGAGTATTATGCTGTGAGTGTAAGTGCAATGGTGGTTATATTACGTGTGGAGTGTTCCGAAGAGGTGACAAATCAGTTGATTTGGCTGTAAAATATCATTGCGTAAGATTCACTGGTTAAGGTTGTCATATTTGATAATAGCAAAAGAATCGAGGTAGTAAAATCTAGAAAAAAAACAAGTATTCAAAGTGTTTAGATTCGAGCTAATGTATTTAATATATTTTACAAATGAGTATATTTAGGTCTCTGTGGTCATTTTTAAGCTGTGGTGCTCATAATTCCTACATATTGATTCTTACCATACAAAGAAACTTGTTTATTTTCATGATACCAGCCAACTGTTAGTGGCTTCCCTACTTGGTTGTATATCTATGTGTAATTAGATACTTTTTCAATACATCAGTGAACATCTCACATCAAAGTAAACTATCGCTTGGTATGAGTTATGTATGCCTACTATTTTTTATTACCTGTGGTTTTTTTCAATAATATATGTTTTCAATCATTTTGAAATAGTATTTCCTAAGTCGTCCAATCAATCAGTTTGGTGTAATATGGCACATAATATGGTGGGTAATTCTCAAGATATATCTATTTCAAGACCAAAAAGTCGTTCAGATTGGGGTATACATGTTCCTGGTGATAATGAACAAATTGTAAGTTCTGTCTGTAAAAGAAAACTAGATATTCTTTCCAAGTTCCATACTTTCTTAAAACTTCTTCCTTGTCCCACCTCAAAGTTCGTCTGGTTCTTATGGAAATGTAAACATGTTTTTCTCTTCTCTGAAATTGGTTTATCTCCCCTTTTTCCCTCGTAGTCTTGATTATTTATCAATTTTAAAGGTCATTTTGGCTTCATTTTTTCTATCTGTCAACTATGCTCAAGACATGTTATTTTTTAACAAGTTGGTTGATGGTTCGAATCCTTCTCTATTTACTTCCGTCTGGTCAGTAAAAAACTACTGTGATTACTTAAAGTTGGATTTCATTACTGACCAATATAAACTGGGGAACCATTGAATACTAAGTTGGCACTGGACATGTGTTTCATCCCAGTATGGGACCCTCCAACAACACGCAACCTCGACATGGATTTAAATCCAACCCCTAGGACATTTAAGCCTCGTGATTACGGTGTTTTGGGATAAGTTACTTTTTCAACGCACTTAACCAATTTGCTCCCTATTATTAGTTCAGTCGTTAGCACAGATCAATCTTAAAGCAACAGTTTACATTTACATGGAAAGATGTATACATATTATAAATAGTTGCTTGGAATTTGTTAGTTTCCAGTGTGTTCTTTCTCTATAACTCTTCTATGTTTCTTTTAAAAAATAGGTTTACGTATGGTTCGATGCTCTGATCAACTACTTAACAGTTACAGGCTTCCCATGGTCAAATGTTAATGATGGTAGTTTTAAACAATCTCTCTGGCCACCAGATGTACAGTTTTTGGGAAAAGACATAATACGGTTAGTATTATTACTATTTATTATCATCATTACTATTTTATTATGATTATCATCTGTAGTTACCTTTATGTTTTCTCGTGTTTTCATAATTAAAAAGATTCTGTAGAATTTTATTTACATTCCCCAAGGTCTCTACATGTCCAGTTAGTCATTGTCAACCTAAAGAGCCTTGGACAAGTTTGGATCAAGCCAAGTTGTCATACTACATTAATACAACAACCTGGGTGGTGGAAATACTTCATGGTTTTTTAACTGTTTGATAGGTGTGGTTTCATTTAATAATATGACCATTATTATAGATAATCAGGGCTTACTATTATTGTGTAGGACGAATTAGAAATTGTTCCGTTATAAATGCCTCCAACCATTTAATAACTACAAATAGTGTCCCACGGTATTCAGTATATAAACTTGACAGTTAGAGAAAAAATAATTAATAAAATCCCCCCTAATCACTATTGTGGACTAAGCAGGATAACGTCTTTTCAACTTCTTCATACCACTTACTTACTTACTTACGCCTGTTACTCCCAATGGAGCATAGGCCGCCGACCAGCTTTCTCCAACCCACTCTGTCCTGGGCCTTCTTTTCTAGTTCTTTCCAGTTCTTGTTCATTCTTCTCATGTCTGTCTCTATTTCTCGGCGTAATGTGTTCTTTGGTCTTCCTCTTCTCCTTCGACCTTCAGGATTCCATGTGAGGGCTTGTCTTGTGACACAATTGGGTGATTTCCTCAAAGTGTGCCCAATCCACTTCCAGCGCTTCTTCCTGATTTCTTCCTCCGCTGGAATCTGGTTTGTTGTCTCCCACAGTAACTTGTTGCTGATAGTGTCTGGCCATCGGATCCGAAGTATCTTGCGTAGACAGCTGTTAATAAACACTTGTATCTTCTGGATAATGGCTTTCGTAGTTCTCCACGTCTCTGCCCCATACAGAAGAACTGTCTTGACATTTGTATTGAAAATTCTAACCTTGGTGTTGGTTGACAATTGTTTTGAGCTCCAGATGTTTTTCAGCTGTAGGTATGCTGCTCTTGCTTTGCCGATCCGCGCCCTCACATCTGCATCTGATCCACCATGTTCACCAATGATGCTGCCCAGATATGTAAAGATTTCCACATCCTCCAAAGCTTCTCCGTCAAGTGTAATTGGATTGGTGCATATTGTACTGTATCGGAGAGTCTTGCTTTTCCCTTTGTTTATATTGAGACCTACTGCTGCTGAGGCTGCTGCTACACTGGTCGTTTTCTCCTGCATTTGTTGTTGCGTTTGTGATAGAAGAGCCAGATCATCCGCGAAGTCTAAATCGTCAAGCTGCATCCTGCCTGTCCACTGTATCCCGTGCATTCCTCCAGATGTTGACGTCTTCATAATCCAGTCGATCACCAGGAGAAAGAGAAAGGGTGAGAGTAGGCAACCTTGCCTAACACCGGTCTTTACCTCGAACGAGTCGGTGAGTTGTCCTCCGTGGACGATTTGGCAGTTTAGTCCATCATAGGAGTTCCGTATGATGTTGACTATCTTCTCAGGCACGCCGTAGTGTCGAAGAAGCTTCCATAGTGTCGTCCTGTCCACGCTATCAAATGCCTTCTCGTAGTCGATGAAGTTGATGTACAGTGATGAATTCCATTCGATTGATTGTTCCACAATGATACGTAGAGTTGCGATTTGATCTGTGCACGATCTATCCTTACGAAATCCAGCTTGTTGATCTCGAAGTTGAGCGTCCACGGAATCCTTCATCCTGTTTAACAATACTCTGTTGAAGACTTTTCCTGGTATTGAGAGGAGAGTGATGCCCCTGTAGTTGTCGCACTTGCTCAGATCGCCTTTCTTTGGTATCTTGATGAGAAGTCCTTCTTTCCAGTCTGTTGGTACATGTTCTTCGTCCCAAATCTTACTGAAGAGGATGTGGAGTATCTTGGCAGTTGCTGTTACATTTGCTTTCAGTGCCTCTGCCGGGATGTTGTCTGGTCCCGCTGCTTTGCCACTCTTGAATTGTCTAATGGCCATGCTGATCTCTTCAATTGTTGGTGGGCCAATATCGATTGGGAGGTCTGTGGGTGCTGCTTCGATGTTGGGTGGGTTCAGTGGAGCTGGTCGATTCAAGAGTTCCTTGAAGTGTTCTACCCACCTGTTTCGTTGTTCTTCAATATCGTTGATTACTTTGCCTTCCTTGTTTTTCACTGGTCTTTCTGGTTGACGGTAATTTCCAGCAAGTTTCTTTGTTGTATCATACAGTTGTCTCATGTTTCCCTCTCTTGCAGCCTTTTCCGCTGTCATCGCTAAATCTTCCACATATTTACGTTTGTCGGTCCTGATGCTCCTCTTCACTTGCTTGTTTGCCTCTGTGTATTCGGCTTGTGCCTTGGCTTTTTCTGCTCTTGTTCGGCTGATATTGATTGCTACCTTCTTGTTCCTCCTTGCTTCAATTTTATCCAGTGTACCAACAGTGATCCATTCCTTGTGATGGTGCTTCTTTTGGCCCAGAACCTCCTGACATGTTGAAACGATTGCCTCCTTGATACCTTTCCAGCTGCTCTCTATGGTGGTTCCCTCTCCATTGAGTAGGTCATGAAAGGCCTCGAACCTGTTGCTGAGGGCTATGTTAAATTCGTTGAGTTTGTCAGCATCTCGAAGAAAGGCCGTGTTAAACTTTTGTGTTGTTGTCCGCGCCATTGTCCAGTGCTTCTTGAGTTTTAGTTTCATCTTGGCGACCAGCAAATGGTGATCGGATGCTATATCAGCTCCTCTTCTGGTTCTCACATCCTCCATCGTCCTCCTGAACTTTTTGTTGATGCAGACATGGTCGATTTGATTTTGTGTAGTGTGATCCGGTGAAATCCAAGTGGCTTTGTGTATGTTTTTGTGTGGGAATATGGTGCCACCTATGACCAGTTTATTGAAGGCACATAGGTTTGCAAATCTCTCACCGTTTTCGTTCCTTCCTCCCAGTCCATGTTGTCCCATGACGTCTTCGTATCCAGTGTTGTCCTTTCCAACCTTGGCATTGAAATCTCCCATTAGAATGGTCAGGTCCTTGGTTGGGCACTTCTCGAAGATTGACTGCAGCCTATCGTAGAATTGGCTTTTAGCGTCTTCATCGTAGTCGTTGGTCGGCGCATAGCATTGGATGATGTTCATTGTAATGCCCTCTCTCTTTGTTTTGAAGGAGGCTTTGATGATCCTCGGTCCATGAGATTCCCATCCTATAAGTGCATTTTGTGCTTTTCTAGACAGCATCAGTGCCACTCCTTGTGTATGTGGGGCATTTTCTTCTTCATGACCGGAGTATAACAGAAGTTCCCCTGAAGACAGTCGTTGTTGTCCAACCTGCGTCCAATGTGTTTCACTGATTCCAAGCACTTCCAGGTTGTATTTCCTCATTTCCGCAGAAATTTGGAAGACTCTGCCGGTCTCCCACATTGTCCGGACATTCCATGTACCTATAAAAATTGTCGCTCTGGTTGTAAGAAGGTGCATCGGCCTCATGACTTCCGAAGGAACTCGGCTTTCATCATGAGACGTCATTTTTCCTTCTACTCCCAGGGCAGAGTTTGAATGGTTTGAATGATTTTTTCTGGTTAGCGTTTTTTTAGCGAGTTGATTTTCTACGGGATGGGGTCGCTAACCCCATGCCCAACCCTCCTCCTTTACCCGGGCTTGGGACCGGCAGTAGCCCCTGGAGGAGCTACAGGCGGAGTTTTCTTCATACCACTTAGTGTTTAAATGTCCCTTTGTAATATGGCTCTCGTATATTTTGCATAGCCGCATATAAAGTTGAACTTTACTACTCATATTTGAGTGTAGTTAGGTACCTTTTTCATTAGTATATCCGTTATCATATATTTTTGTTCCTCCTAAGAAGCTTGTATTGATAGAGTGTCATATTTCGAGGTAATTTTCTGCAATCTTCTCTAAGAGAGTGAAGGGTAACTATATCAGTCATTTAAGTTTGTGTTTACTGGTTAGTTAGTCATTGGAAGATATTTTTTCCTTCAAACGAAATGAATTCCTGCGTAAACAATTACTACTCAGTTATTGGTATTCAGAAAACTAAATTTTGTGGCCATCTGGATTCAGTAGCGGATGATATCGCATTGGGTGTTACGATCGAAAGTGATAAATCTCCTAACTGAACGCTTAAATTGGTTTCCTAGGCTCTTCTATAACCCCAGGCTAGATCTACACGCGAACTTGAACATGAGAGAAAAGGCGCTAAATGTCTAAAAAAACGCTTTACTCCAAGGTTCGTTTATGAACAGAAAATTTAGGGTATTTATAGCATTTCAAATTGCCTTGGGTTTCTGAAACCCTACTAAACATAGTAGCAGGATAGGTAATCATCCAATCGGAAAAGTGATCCGTGACTTCACTTTCTAGATGTTTCTAAGAGACTTCTGTTCAGTACTGATTGGATAAAATGTTTCATCCCCTGGGCTTCTTCCTAGGAATGTTCTGGATCTCCTCAACAGAAAAGTACTGGGTTCGAACCCCAATATGTAACATTAACACAGGTGTGACAAGAACATCTAACTGATGGTACCCAGGCAGAAAAAGAGCGCGCATCCTGTATTCCACTACTAACCACATACTAAATGTTACTTAAGTTCTTGCTTTCTTGTATATATGATTTTTACCGCCGAACTTTCTTCAACGTATTTGTGTAGAGAAAGAGAGAGAGAGAGTTTGAGACACTACAAAAGGTATCTATTACTAACCTAATAGTGTATATTGTGGTACTGTTAATCAATAAAACCAGTTTATTCCTTTCTCCATAAATTTTACTTCTCAATAGATTTCATGCAGTTCTCTGGCCTGCTTTATTAATGGCTGTCAATCTACCGTTGCCACGACTTCTAATTTGTCATCATCATGTACTTGTGGATAATGTTAAGGTAATTTTTCTTCTTTTTTTCGTAGGAAAAGTATATTAGTTCATGAGATGAAGCAGTGGTTTATTATTATTAATGGCTTTATTCAATATTATATTTTGGTACAATATAGAATTCTCAGCACGAGGTATTTCAACAAGTTTTTTTTGCCAAAAAACAAAAAAGGTGAAAAAAAGAATCTGTACAACTTATAAAATTTGAGACATGCTTAAGAATACAGGTTATTGACTAGGTTAACTCTAACAACCTGTTCGTCACAGAGTATATCTGCTAGGTAGGGTATCAAAGAACTTTTATAGATTTGCTTGCGTGCATGAATTTTAATGCATTTACGTCTCGTTCTACCAGAAGATATACAAATAAATAGATATGAATGAAGTAGTAGATGGTTAGTATCTGATAAGATAACACCTGCCAGGAGTTAGCAAGACTTAAGATGTCTATCCACAACCAGACTAATAATGGCCTCAAAAGATTCACCACACACCTTGCTAACTGACTTCAGCACTCTCCGCAATACAGAAAAGTCTTTTCTCAAAATCTCAGAAAAGAATAATGGAGAACAGTAAAGAATGATAGGTAATATGCAGGAATTAACAAATTGTAAGAGTAAATGGCGAGTAATCCCAAAGGCATGCAGCCTCTTTATGTAGTAAGTCAAACAGCAAGCTTTTTTCGATAACAGTAAAACATGAGAAGATCAAGAGAGATAAGAGGAAAAGCAACACCAAGATAATTGACCTTCGAGACTGTGTTTATCAAGGAGTCTCCAGTGGCACAGGCATTATGGGATCCCAGAATAGTGTATAGGTGCTGTCTATGTCTCAGGCTAAAGTTAATGACTTGACATTTAGATGGATTAACTAAGAGACCATTACCAACAGAACACCATTCAATACGAGACAAAAACTCGTTCATTTCTATGGGATGTAAAGAAGTAGAAATTGGCATACATACAGTGAGGTCGTCAACATATTTCACAAAAGTGTTTCCTGTGGAAGATGGCAGATCATGCAAAAAAAAGAGAAGAGGAGAGGTGAAAGAACAGCTCCTTGTGGCATACCATTAGATAGTACAGACGTTGAACACTTCCCTCCAAACACAGTATTCTGTTCTCTTCCAGAAATGTAGGAAGATAGTCAATTGGTTATCCAGCCGTCTGTGTTGACACTGATTAGCTTGTTAAGTAAGAGGTGTCTTGGGATCGAGCCGAAAGCCGAAGTATAGTCCAGGCTTGACAGTGATCAGGTCGTTCCGTATTCAACCACTAAGTTTCAGGTTCGAACCCCACTCTGTCTAATTCAGTCCAAACAGCGGAGTAGAGTATCATTAAGCCTCATACCTGAAGTGTGTCTCTAAGTCAAGTATCCAAATATGTGCATCTAGTAAATGGGTTATTAATGATAATGTGTAATGCCAGTCAGTCAGTCATATGCAACGTAAGACCTGGCACATATGTGCATCGGTCCAAGTTACCACACCACATTAGCACAGCGAGACACAGTAATCAAGATGAACGTTTATGTGTTGCGATAAGTTAGAAATTATTAACACAACACATATACATAGTCTTCAATCGCCCATTCGCATCTTTCGGTGTATTTGTGGTGTATGCTACTTAGGCTGACAGGTATAAGCAGTGTGTAGCAGTAATCAGAATTGGGATATCTGCCAGCAGAAGACTGAAATCAGGAGAACCTAAAGGAAATCGGAAAGCAATCGAAATAACAGAATTAGGGGGATAATGGAGTATATAGAGGACAACGCAAAGAAGATGTGCAAATCATGTATTTAATGATTTTCATATTTTACTAAGCCATTGTGTAATTTTGCATTAAGCAATAAACTCATTTTCTCTACTCGAGTTTTGGTTTTCTACATATTCTACCATCTGAAATGTCTTCTCGTCTGGTCTCCAAGTGTTCTGCCATCGCCGTGCTTTCAATGCACTAAAACTATTCACTCCGTCTGACAATTGTTGCAACTTTGATGCTACGTTCCACCATATACTACTTACGAACAATCCTGTGAGTAGCGTCCACTACAGTAACAGTATCAGTAGTAATAATAGAAAAGATGTAAAGGTATAACAAAACTTCGCGACTTAGTATTTAAGGTAAGACAAAAAGTGAATAAATCTACAGCAATACAAACAATTCTAAATCATGTCCCTTAAAGTCTTAACCACGTAATATGCACCTACTTATTATGTCCTTAAAGAAACTGATGCACTCTGGTGGAGCATATGATGACTGCATTAGCATACTTGGGTATTTACTTAAGATCCTTCATTACGGATGATTGTATAACAAATGATATTTTTTCTCTGATGAACTATTTTCTTAACCTGTAAACTAGGATTTTGTACAGTCACTTGTCAACAATGATACTTTGTTTTTCCATCCATTGATTGGTTGTAGCCTGTAAAAGATGTAGGGAAAAGTTATTGCAAATCTTAGGTATGATATAACTTACTTTCACTTATGTCATTCCTGATTAAATATGCTTCCACATCTACTAGTTGGGTGATGTTGATTAGTAGTGCTACACAATAACTGTTATTCGATTACTAGTCGATCCATTTTAAAATAACATCGATGACAGTTTTCCCCTAATTCATATTTTTGACAGCAACATTTGCTGTCGCCGCGAGTGGTTGTCATTACTTGTAGTTTTCTATGTTTTGTATATCTAAAATCGATGTGTATTACTACATAAAAACAGAGTTGTTTCTTTTTGACTCCCTGACTTCTGTACGGAATATAAAGTTATTGTGAAAGTTTTGTTTTCTTTATTTCTATCAGTGTGTGGATTATTAACGTTGAAGTGTTGATGCATGATGGACATTCGGTCTACTTAAGTTCCTTTATGTTGTGTGCTGTATTAGCAGAATTTTCAGTCGTTCGTAAGTATAATCTATCTTAAGCCAGTCAGAAACCTCACTACTTTAATCGGTTTTGCTAAAATACTGATATTCGACAGTACAAATTTACGGCAAATAAAGAAGTAGTCTCTGATAGTGTTTTCCAAAGTAACAATGAATACTCTCCATTAAACCATCTAGTCCAGAGAACAGTACATCACCAAAAGAGAGAATGATCTAGTGGAAAAGTTTGAAAACTTTAACTGAATAAGGTATTTTTGGGAACATATTACTCAGTTAAGGGTTTACAGATGACCTGATACCATTGGATAAAGTCTCTGAGTTTTAGTTATGTACGGAGGAGATTTTCTTGGTTTTAGATGGGAAAGAGTGGTGTTAGACCTTAGGTACAATATGGCTAACTTCCACTCGTATCATTCTTAGTCAAATGTAGTTCCATAATTACTAATTTTATCTTTTACAATTTTTGTAAAGTGTAACAACTCAGACCGATGTCGTTGATTTCTATATTGTTTTGTTCGGTAATCTCTAACTTGAGTCCACTCATCATGTGACGTAGCACAACCATCTTTCAATCTTAATTATTTCTGGATCCTCGATTTAGCTAAATTCATCATGTGGAACAAATTTCTTCTTAAAAATGGCTCATTTTCGTCCAGTAGATAGACACTCATTTGTTTCTATTTGGTTTTTTCTTGACCAATAAATATGTGTTTATTCCGAAACAAAACTGCTTGAATTAAGTGTATGTATATACTTTATTTTCGATTATCTCTTGTAATGATAACATTTGCACAAATTATTAACAACTTCACACCATCATTTTACAAGTAGAATTTGTCTTTCATCTACTTTCTGCGTGTGTGTGTGTGGTGGTGTAGATGTCTAAAAGTAGAGGTAACCAAGTCGATCCGATTGTTGAACAGTCTGCTTTATTGTCGGACGAATTAAACAGCAATGTTATAACACCTGCTGAATCAGATCTTCTTCGTTATGTTTTGCTTCGCCTTCCTTTGCTAACATATGATGGTACTTATAGTCGTGAAATGGCTCGTAAAATGATTAACACAGAACTTGTTAATTGGATTGGAAATTTGCTTTCTCGGTGAGTGATCATTATTTATTTGTTTATTGATTTCAAAAAATAACTCCATGTCGAGTAACTTGAAAAATTCAGTAGTTATATGTATATAGCCTTGGGCGAACAATTCTCAAACTTGATTATCCACTTTTAATAATCAAATAGCATTTATTTTACTCAGCGTATACGAGCATCACTACATTCTTGTAAGTCATAAAGATGGTAGGTTGGTTTTGGTTCCAGCAGTTATATAGATCAAGTATATGAATTATTCAGAAATCCATAAGATTATATTCTATATCATTTGTAGTTTATATCACGAACTGACGTTAACATAAACACCAGTAAAGAATTGGAAAGTTATTCCATTGAATTATATATGGTCACTATAGTGATGACTACCTTCGAGAAGTGCCACTGAGTTTCTAATACGACCAGGCATAAGGCAGGTTATCACCAAATGGGAATAGATAGTGATCGTACAGTATTGTAAGATTGGAAATATTGACCATTAATGAATGGATACCAATTTAGTGGCAATGCACTCGTTTCAAGGCATGGAGGTTTCGGTTTCCATCTCGTATGAAGTTGTGGGTGCAGACTATTAGGATAACTCTATATTAGGTTGCAACAAACGTTCGATGCTCCTCTTCATTTTCAATAGTTGTTAAGCTAAAGAGGGCATCCAAGATTTGAACCACAGGCTAACAGCTAACGTTCACTGATTTATAATAACTGTGTTTATTTTATTTAGTGCGTATAACATATGTTACATGTATATAAACCTGATAGGAAGACCTCAAATTAGTTGACTATTTTTGTTGTGTATTAAGTTGATTTTTATTGCTATTTCAGTTTGAGTTTCGTTGGGAATATTAAAGCTCTCTAAAAATTGTCATTTGCTTACTCGCTCTCGTATTCTCTTGTGAATTATTATCGTTAAAGTATTGTACTGCACTACCGTCGTCCGATCCATCGACTTTGCGTAGACCCCGTTCCGTACAAAAAGGTACCCTCGTTCGTTCGTTATTAAAGTGAGCTATTTCTAAGCATAACAACGTCTTCGACTTGCTCCGTTGGCTACTATACTCCGGATAAGTTAGGAAAAAGACGGATGTCGGACACTGAGGCACTATTTTGTTAGTCTAGTGCTTTTAGGTTTTGAATGCTTGTATAACCTAGATCGGTTCGTGATCTCAATGAGAATCCGTGTTGTTGACTGCTGATGTGACTCGTCTTTTGGGAAGTAAAGTCGTGGTCCAAATTTTTATAAAGTGATTTTAATCTATGATGCAAGACGTTAGGTAATAAAGCTAAAAGTTGACAACAGTGACATGCATTCGTTTATCCCTTTCGAACTGTATTTCGTATGTGCTTAGTTCTAAGTACTATTGGTACCATTATTCAACTCATTTACTTATCTACCTAAATTTCTGTTATGGTGATACTGAACGCTGGAAAACGGTATACCGATACAACGAGACACCAAATAGTACACTGATTATTTGTGGTTGTTTACCTGTTTTTCTTTGATTTCTTTTTACGAAATTGTCATCCACTGACATGGTTTTTGTTTTCTTCTCTAACTTATCATTATCCCCATGACTGATAATAGTTTGAATGAATGCACCTATGCATGAAGGGTATAAAATAACTTATATTGTGAAGTTCTAAAACTTCCTGCCCCAGTTTATCCTTGTGTCAAATAAATCTGAGTGATTCTTACGATATATATGTGTGTGGTCCCTATCAGATATTATGTGATGCACCACAGTATTCGGTTGGTGCAACGAACCCATTCAACCACCCAGCCGCTAAGTAATTGGAAACCTTGCACCACATTTTTTGCCTTCACAATGTAGAGATATGTACAAACGAGCAAAAAGCACACATTGATCGGGTGTCTTTAAAGTTTTTATCTAATTATCTCGTAGAATATAATTCAGCAGAGATGCTAATAGTTCTTTCATTTATTCAATGGGAGTTATTTTATATCTCCACTTTTTTTGTAGTATCATATCTGAATCTCTTAACCCTGAACAGTCTATCATTCAGATTAATCGTCAACAGGTTGATGATATGTTTTACAATGATGATTCGGATATGGAATTTTTTGACAAGTTAGTTTGTGTAATTTCTTTTCTCATTAATAAAATTAATTATGGTTTGATTTTCTTCTGTTATGCCTATACCTTATGCAGCCGCATCAATCAGTTTCAAGGAAACAATATCTAGGTTTGATTGAGCGAAATCCAGAAGTCAGTGACCACTAATAATCGTTTAAGGAGTAAATTTAATAAGAGTATAGTATATAGGGACGAGCCAAGAGAAATCAATAGAAACGATTTGTAGGTAAATATCATGTAGAACGACTAGTAGGAATTCCTTTGTATGGTCATGAGAAAGTTTAATGGTAACGAAAGGTTACTTTTTTTCTCAAAGCAATCATGTTCAATGCTCATTTTCCCCTTGTAGATTGTATATAACATACAGATCAAACCTACCCCTAAATGCTGACCGAAACATGTAATCATAAATTCCTAACCGTAATCAAAAACGATGTAGATAACTTCTGAAAATCCGTTGGACCTTTTTATAAAGATTCAAAACGAGGGATAATGTATATCCATGTGGATGACTTATGTAGTCCTTGGTTTATCGATTGATAGACCGAACAATATGTAGAAGACTTCAATAGATTTATTAATTATGTATAAACTGTTCGCCGTTTGCAATAATGTTTTTTTTTATGGACTATTCATTTATAAAAGTTGTTTTTCTGATCGACTAACAACTAACCAAGATATTGTCGGTTTTTTGAACGCGTTCCTATATCATACATACCCTCATTGATCTCAAGGAAGAAATTTTTTAAAGTTATCCCATGAAGAAGCTACAATAACACAATTATAAGTCGCGATTAGTTACTTTCGGTACAAGTTAGTTTATAACCAATCATCAAAGCTTGATACCAGGAAGTTTGGGAAGATATATACCACTATTTTAAGCACCATTTTGGTATGAGCTAAACTACTCGTTTAGATATGATAGAGTTATGGACGCCTATTTCATATGAGTAACTGTGTTGCCCACCTATTCTCCATAATGCGCACAACAAACCGGGCTAGATTTCTTTGATTTGCTTTGTTAAGGAGGACCAAAAAATACATTGATCTGTGTAAAAGTATTGTCAGTTAACCAATCAGGTCTTTTTTCCAGCCCCCTTACTATGAGCGTAAATTCCAACACATTCCTTCGTGTTTGAAAACCACCCAATAATTGACAGGAATATTAAAATGTAAATTCACGATTTATTGTTGTTGAATAAAACATCTTTCTACCATGAAGCAAGTGAATTTTATAGTATAATAACAAACTCAATAGTGCATAATTTTCGTTTGATTTATATTTCAGTTTAGATAATATCTCTCATCATTTCGACAAACTTTGGTGGTATGAAGCTCAACCTCATAAGGCTATAGAGGAAGTTTTAGGCATTATTCGACAAACCAATGAGTTTATTACTCGTCACAGTCCATGGACCGAAAGAGAATTATTAAGAAGGCAATTTATATTATCAGTAGTGTCTGAATCGTTAAGAATATGCGCATTACTTCTACAACCAGTTATTCCAAATTTATCAATTCGATTGTTACATCGACTTGGTATATATTATGAGGGGGAAAAAGAACAAAAGCAATCGAATATCATTAATGGAGTACGTGTTTTAGGTGAAAATACTGGAAAATTTCTCCGTAGAATTAAATAGCTTCACTAATAATAATAAATTGTACTTTCTTTCCATGTAAATTCTAATCTTAATGTCAAACAGTTTGTTCCCTCATTGTAATGTATATAGACAGTATTACTCTAATATAGTATACACTTGACTTTTGTATGAAAATCGGTTGCTTTGTGGGAAATGTTGCTTATCAAAGAAGAGATTGTAGGCAACTCCTTGCGTATGTGGAGCATTTTTATCTTTATACCCGAAGTATAACAGCAGCTCCTCTGAAGCTAGTCTTTGTTGTTCAACCTGCGTCCAATATTTCACTGATTCCAAGCACCTCCAGGTTGTATCTTTTCATTTCTGCAGCAAGCTGGATGACTCTCCCACATTGTACGAACATTCCATGTACCTAAATTAATAGTTGCTCTAGTTGTCAGAAGGGGGCATCAGCCTTATGACCTCCGAAGGAACTCGGCTTTCATCATGAGACGCCATAACTCTTCTAAATGTAGACCTTTTAAGTCTCAGGGCAGAGTTCAAATAGTTTGAATTATTTTTTTCTGGCTAGTGCTCTTTAGCGAGTTAGTTTCCTACAGGATGGGGTTGCTAACTTCATGTACAACCCTCCTCTTTTATCTGGGTTTGGGACCGGTAGTAGCCCCATGGGGAGTTCCCAACCACTTTATTCGATAAATATTTACTAACTCATAAACTGATTTCCCATGTTTACTTAGTACCCTGTTCCTAACCCATACATTGCTTACCCGGCGGTCCCAAAATATATGAGCAATGCTTCGTAGGCACTTATAAAGTAAAACGGAACAAACTACTTAGTAAACTCGCCCTTTGGTTGGAAGACGGATATTTCGCTTACGTAAGTTCGCGAAAGCTAATCAAGCCTTCTGAATCCATGCCGAGATTTCTCCAGACGCCAAACCATTAGTGCTGATGAGACTCCCAAAATCAATGGGGCGGTCAATGCGTTCAACTACTTGACTCCCTATCATCAATACAGGCAATGACGCAAGTCAATCCTGAAGTCATATTTTACATTTGGAAGGAAGGTGGTCAGCAGACTGCATTTTTTCAGCGTCTTCAGAAAGAATTATGTTGTCTGCGCATTCTAAGCCAACAAGAAGATCAATCCCTAAAAATTCAGACGATAAAAGTGTTATCTGTGAAAACATTTCTATTACAAAGTTAAATAAAAATGGGGAGAGCAGACAACCCTGACAAACATCACCTTAAGTAACGAATTCCAATGACAGTTCGGCGTAAGCTCTAATTTGACTAGTAGTGTTTGAATAGAGACTGTACAAGGTCAATATACTTTTTGATACGCTTTTCAATGACAGAGACTATCATAGGACCTCGTAAGAGGATTTCTGTCCTTACTTATAAACTGGGACAATCAGCGGTTGAGACCATCCAGATAGAGTTACATCAATTTCCCAGATTCCAGTTAATCTAACTGCCAAATCTGGACCCCTATCGTTATAAACCTCAGAAGTTAGTCCATCGGTGGTACTGCTCTACCTCGCTTTAAATTACTCTTATAGCCTTTTCAACCTCACTAAAATTTGGAGACAGTGAGTAACGGAAGTGTGACTGAAGGTCAGTTCAACCGCTTCCTATAGTATTCAGTCGATTGATTCAATCTCCCGGATTGAGAGTAAATAGTAGTCCAGTCTTTATCAGAGATAGTTTCACTAACAGTCGGATTTGTAATACCCGTTTCCTTGGTAAGTCAGGACAGTTGTCTACTGTTTCCTGCCAGTGCTGCCTTTTCTATCTTTCCTGCTTTCTCTACCCACCACTGCTCACGATCATTACGTAGGCTTCTCACCAGCCTACTTTTAAGTTGCCTCCACCCCTTATAGTATTTAAAGCCAGACGAGATGAGTTTCCGAGCATCTATCCGTTCCGTAGACGCCGCTGAAGTTTACTGGTTTTGATTTCCTTCCGTTGTAAAAAGGCAGCATTCTTGCTGGTTGTTCGATGGAAACACCTTACTGCTGTCACACCCCACTACAGTCAGTGGTACGACTTCGCCTTCCAGCCTTAAGTTGCTGCTTTCAGTCTTACCGTTTTCCAAGAGACCTGGCTGGAATGGTAGGACTTAAACGAACATGTGTTCCAGACAATATAGCTTACTTGGGTTATCACGATAGACAAGCCCGACCACCATGGTTGAGAAATTAACTCGTTAATTTACGATGGTGTTTAGGATAGTATTGTTCAAATTTTAGTAGGAATCTCAGCCACACAATCATCATATTGGGTGGTTTTTTCCCCATAGTTAACCTTCCTTCACACAAAAACGGGCTATTCACAAGTTACGTGGTCTATGGTTGGTGCTCAATAAGATTGAGGAAGTCTCAGTTATCCACCGAATGTAGCACAACAGGGATATAGTGAAATTTTAAGAAATGGTGAAGTAAATCCATTTTGTCCATATTTTTCATAAATGACAGTAAATGTGGGACTACAGAGACCAATAACTTCAGATTCTTTGTACAACTACTTTTTCCCCAATTTATTCTTCTCAAATGCTTTAAAGTTCTCATCTAATATATCATCTAGATCACATCTTGTATGGATAAAGCAAAAATATGTTGCAATTATCAGAGAACACATAAGTAAAATTGGATATTGATAATCTGGTATATCTCTCGGCTTTGGGATATAGGTCATTACTGCGTGCCATTTTTTGTGAGTTGAATACCGGATTTGTTCGTTTTGTAATTTATCATTCTTGACTTCCGGTACTGTACTTGAATATGTTCTAGACAAACTATGATGGGCAGAAAGAATTCTCGTGGTTGACATCTTGTTAAATATGTTTTTTAAATAATGAATCCCAAATAAATTGCGAAAAAGCATTTGATTCATCCCGAAATTTATCAATTATTCGGCGGCAGTCCAATAATCTAGAAAAATTATTAGGCGGTTACAAGTGTATCAAGGGCAGTTAATAGAAGATAATTAACAAAAGAATAAGTGTTATCAGAGATGTTTCTTGCTGTTGTAATACTGGTCTAGGACGTTCGAGGACAAAGAGGTGATTTACAAAAAACATTACTTACTGATCTCAACAGAGTATGTAACTAGTGGAAGTGTAGAGTAATAAAAATTTAACATATGGTAATATGTCACGATCACCTGGATGGAATCATACTGTTATTTTTTGGTGCAATTTGGATCATAATGTAGGTTAAGGATGAGTTACTTTAAGGAGTAGAACAGAAAAAAGCCAGTAGGAGATTCTTCTCAAATGACTAAGGTCCTCATATATACTGAACTTATAGGTTGACTGTAAAAATTTACCCTGTGGGAGTAGTATTACTGAAAAAAAAGAAACCTTTCAGCCGGCATTATATTCAAAATAGCTACGTGTATTTTGTTACAAATAATATCGATTTGTGAGTCATCCATTTCATTTTTTAAGTATTTTATAATTTTAACCCAGGAAGTTTAGGGGGTAACTGGGACCTATTGATTTTCCACACATTTTTAATAGAGTAATAATTTATCCCGCACTTCGTTGACTCTCTCCATGCTTTCATCTTTTTTTGCTGTTGGAGTAGTCGCTCTCACATTTTCAACCTGCAAAATACCACTTATAACTACAAATCGTGGCTTTCAATTTTCAAACGCTGCGTTGAACAGCAAGTCTTTATAGTTACGTCTTATACCCCAAGTAGTAAATATGTGTCATGTTTTTCAAACTCCTCAAGAAACAATTGTAGCAAATCACTTAATTCCACATGGTTGATGTAGTATATGGGTACAGTTCGCTTTACAAGTGTTCAATAACTCAATGTCTAGTATTTATAAGCTTAAAAGTGTATGCGATGAATGGACTTACAAGAATAAAATCTACTCGTCGACTGAGTTTTAGTCGACCGTGCGCTGTCTACTTGAGGGCTTGAATCAGAACCTTAATCACTAAGCATATAGATGTCTGATTATAGTCTCGTCTTTTATCAACGACTTCAATGTAGAGACGGGTACAATAACAAATTGGCTCAAGTTATCACACTTATATAAACGGAACGAGGGGTGATCAGTAGCAAAAGTCAGAGATTCGGCACGACGAAACTAACAGTGATGAAAACGGAATGCGGAGAATATGGCGTAAAAATAATAAACCGGATCGAGTAAGACTGAGATTTACGATTTATAATAAAAAGAATGAATTAGTTGTGGTATTCGAAGTATTGCTCGTGTATTTTAGGACCATCAAGTAAGTAGCGTATGGGTTAGGGATAGAATACGAGGTAAAGATGGAGAATCGACTTGTGGTGTAAAACACCTGGCTGGGGTCTGTGTGATTATCGCACCCAAAGGTCAGACTTCGAATGGCATGGCTCAATATTGTTTTCAATGGTGCAAGTGCATTCATCCGTTTTCTCTACCTAGATTCTAAGCTTTTGAATTCCTGATAATCTTTGTACCTTACTAATTTGTGTTTTCTTGAACTGTATACCTTCGATGCCTAATAACTACAAACAACGTTATAACCTTTACTACTGTGTGATTTTTCTTAACATGGTAATATGAGCCGGTGTACACACTCACGAGGTTCTACGTTGGGCATAACGAACTGAATGTGGTTGAATCTGGACCGCTACTCAAGTTCCGCGACTGAAGATTTCGACTATTTTGCGAAATACAACTACGAGGGAAGTACTTACCAACGCGGATTAGTTCAATAGCTAAGGAATTAGTGAACCGATGTTATTTTACAAACCATCCGCTTCAGTAGACTGTTTTCGGTGTAGACCAGTGACAAACTTTCTTAAGGTAGGAATACTTATATATGTGATGGTGTAACAATAAGTCTGCCTTATTCACTTCATAATGCATTAGTCAGATTAGACAAAACTGTAGTAGGTTATGCATCGAAAACGGATTTGAAAAAAAGACGATATTTTTCTGTTGTTTATTATGGGTTAATACTTCTACAACAGAAATGGTCATTTAGTTGAGCGACTGATAGCTATGTAGGAACGATTATACTAAGGATTGATAACAAGCATTTTATAAGTCTTTTAATTAGTGCTAAGTCCTCAGACACGAATTCTGTATGTCCTGGAAACTTGAAAGCTTTCGTCGTGAGGTGCTGGAGACTTTGATTATAACGTTATATTAAGCTCAGGGATAGCCTTTTTGGTGAAAACAAATGGTTACACTAAAGAATGTGAGGATAAGTATTTTCCACATAATAGAAACATTGCTTCTATTTTAGTTAGTTCCAAGTAGGTATTACGTATCAGTAGAGGGAGGATTGTAGCTTACGTGCATCAGGAAGCAAAATCCACTACTTATAATTTGCAAGTTATTTTTAATTTGCATTTTTCTAACTTCCGTATAGATGGTAAATAATACACGTATCTGCCCAAATCGAGGCAACTAATTACATCCATGTAAACTGCACACTGTCTACAGAAACGTAAACAGCAGTTAGGAGGTAATGTTCCGAAATTCAGTGGTTCAGCTTAAAGTTCAGGTTTCCGATTAAATAACGCTATCATTCTTAACAGAAAGCATAATATAGTTAAAAGGGTGAAAAGGCGACTTGCTTGGATATAACTTTATTCTTAACGTTAGTTTGAAAGTGCAGTGAGAGTCGATATGGATTGAATCATGATGAAGCGGGTAACTATGAAAAGCAAAAGACGAAAAGGTCAAAGAAATAACGATACGTACGTGTCTATTTTGAAGTAGACTATAATTTGTGGACGAACAAATGGGAGTAGAGGTAACATGTCTTGTATGTTGACGCGGACGTTATTTACCTATATGGTTACGAGGAATTTTGGAATTATAGTTCATGTCAGTTCGTGAAAAAGCCCTTACTCCATTTCCTAACCGAAACCAAATTGATCTTAATACTTCTATCAGTTAAGTGAATATTTGCATCTAAGAGACATTCTCCTTTATTTTCGAAAGGAACATGTTTAACATAAGACTAGTTGAATATAGTTAGGAAGTTCCAACGATATGGAATGACTGACCTCAAGGGCAGGTTTGACCAGTGCGCTTAGATGTGACCTAGGAATTCGATTCAAATGGTTGCGGACGAAATAGAAGAAGCTTTCCTTAACGGGCTTTCGTGTCTAGTAGCAGTGGATCACCGATACCTCCATACAGGAACCTAGGTATATTAAGGACAACAGAGGAAAAAAGAAATTGGTAAATCATAATAAGATGTTATCTTTAATCTTTAAGAATAAATCAAGTTTCCTTTTAAAAACCCTTGGAAAGTCTCTTCGACTAGTTTAGTGAGAAGCGAATTTACAAAATTTGAAGACTCTTAAGGAGTAGAAGTTGTGTCTACAGTCCGTTTTGTTATATTGTGTCTCCAGTTTTTGGGTGTTACCATCAGTCTTCAGTAATAAGTATGGTATGTTGATGAACCTGCGTTAATCATGACAGATTTCCTTCCAGTGAAGGTCCAGCTTCTCCTTGAAAATGTTCACTGATGGGGTCGATACCACTTGTTCGGGTGAGGCGTTCCAGTCATTGACCAGTCGATGAGAAAAACGGGATCCCACCTTTAGTTTATTAGATCGCGGTTTGTGAACCTTCTTGCTGTGACCTCGGAGATTATCAGTGCTAGAGGGAGAAAAATGGTAAGACATATTGACACCGAAATCATGATTAAAGATGCGAAATGCAGTTGCAGATGAGGCTTTCATCAGTATAGTTGATGTGGGTCGGTTGAAACGTCCGACAGTATTGTTCAGCCAAACGGTTAGCGGCACCACCGTCGTTATTGGTCTGGCCATTATGACCTAGCAGTTGGGAAACTTCAGTTTTGGCTTGACGAAGAGAAGCTGAATAACGGAATAAGCTTTACAGATTGCAGACAAATTTATCGATAAGCTTTATCTGGTACTGAAGCCTGTCTTCTCTTATTGCCTTTTTGCATATGTTTGTTATATGTTTGTATTGCCTGTACTCGCCGTCGTTACCAGCTCGTTTGTATTCTGTCCAACAATGCCTTTTGCGGCTTAGTAAACGAAGAGCGTGGTTCTTGATGATTGTAGGTTGCTTGCTGCTTTTGAGGACCGTTCGAGGAACTGACTGCTTTGTAGCACATAAGTGTTCAGTAACAAATCCCAATGAGCATCCGCATCAAGTTGAGGGTAAACATCCCAATCCACTTGCTGTAGATAGTTTTGTAAAGCTGACGCGTTCAACCGTTTGAAATTACAGAGCATGTTGTTGGTGGGATATCTTATCTCAGTTTTGCTGACGAAACTCAAGGCTATAACGGCGTGGTCGCTCTTTCACAGGCCATTCAGAATCGGGAAGTTGTCGACTCGAAATTCCTCGTTTGTAAATGCTCTGTTTTTCTGTCGTTGCGAAACAAAAACATCAAGTTATTGATAGCTCTTGGTCTGTAAACTGAGAAAATATCCAAGTCTCAGATATTCCTATCAGATGAGCATTATTAGCAATGCTAAGTTCGCGTAGCTCATCCATTTTATTTGGTAAACTTGCGGTGTTTATGTATAAGCAGTTTATGCTTTCAACGTGTAAAGCGTGAGCTTATTCCTGCTTTTCTGTGTAAGCCTTACGTAAACGGACAGGTAGCCTTACTAAAAAAGGTTTTCCGAATTAGTAGCCCTTGTCCTTTATACGTTTTTTATGATGAAGACAGTCCACAAGTGGAATTGTCAACTTCAAATTACCTTTATGCATGTTCCTGGCGTCATGTGGCCTATCCATATGCATATGGATTTCAGTTGGCAATCAACGTTTGTTGGCACGAAGTGCTTCCAGGGCTGCAGCCGCCATATGGGAGGATGAGAAAGTTATCTTCATAAGCCGGGGTCTAGAATCTCCGTCCTTCTTGGCTAGTCTCGTCATATGCTGAGTCAGTATGTTTTTGAGCTTTAAGAATGGTTTAACGAACTTGCATTCCCTAATATCAGAGTTAATTTGACCAGGGTCCGTGTTATCCAGTACACCTTGCACAATAGTATTTCTTCTCCGAAAATCTCCTCGCGAAATTCTTAAGGGATGTTCCAGATGAGATTTCGCTCAGAAACGTCATGTCGGGCAGTAATCTTACGTCCCCATAGGATTTTATTAAGTGATCAGCTATCAGGACATCCTCTACATCGGTAGCATTCTTGAGTGTTACACAAAGTAGACTCGGCTGATTTTAATGCTTAGAGTCCTTTCCCAGAGTGAGCCGTGTGACTGTCAAAGGCTCTATTCTAGGAAGTTCAAGCTTCTTGTTTAATTCTCCTCAGAGCATCCTGTCATTTTTGTCCTGCAAACTGATGGGAAGGTCAGGGTTGTCTTTAGGGTTCATGTTTATGAGAGAGTCATCACGAACAGTTATTGTTTTCCCATATCTTCCGGTACGTTCATGTTCTGAATCCTAGGATCTTTGATGACAAGTCGGACATTCTTGGGAGTAGACTATGCGGCCAAGTCACCAGTTGATATCCATACAATACATGGGATGTTCAGCTTAGATGGTGACGCCTAGTCCTTTTTAACCCTGTTAACATGGGCCCAACCACCTACAGAGTTTTCGTGAACCACTGTTGCATTCAAAGACCCTGTACTGGAAGACCCAAGTTTTCTGAGGGGGTCTATCACCATCGATGTTATGATGGTGCTGAGTTTTACCATGTCATCACCAGTGCCATTGCATGCTCCATCGACAGTAGACTTGTCGACATCCCTCTTCTTGTTTTCATTGTGCGTCCTTGTTTGCCTACCCGTTTAATGACTGCTTTTTTCTAAGTTTCCTTACAACTTATTCCGTGGACCTGTCAATAGGACGATGGTGTTACTCAGCAAAACTGCATCATCTGTGTTGTACATGACACATACCCACCTATGATCCGACCTACTGAGTCTGTTGTAATCAGTTGCTGTAAGATCTGTGCACGCCTCACGGAACTAACCTTTGCATTCTGTCGCACTGCATGCCAGATGTAACAGCGAAACGACATCATGGTCGTTTGCATGAATTTTTCATGACTGTGTCGCCGTGGACTGTTTTATAGATGCTAGCAGAAGCCTAGGACCGTTAAAAAAATACATTACACTAAAAGCGGGCGAAGATGGATAAAAACGGGTTAGGATAAACTGAAACCAGTCTTTACGTGAAAAACTGAAAAATAAACGAATATTAAGTTGAGGCAAAACCACAGTTGACTATTAAGTCGGGTGAAAATCAACAAAGTAATCTAACGAACGTATAGCCTAGAATAGATTCTTTAGATCAGAAATGGTATTTCTGTTGCATAAGAACACAGCGAAAGTTTGAGAAGTGCAAACCATTTTAGGATTAAGCTCCCCGTTTGAAAAGCGCGCAAAATCCAATATCTCTGTGTTCTGCTAGCATAAACTAGATGCCTTCTGGGCACGCTTTGGACACATTGCTAGGTCTTCGTTATCTTCCTTTGTGTTTAATTTAAACAATCTGTTGCACCAATCGTAGTAAGTTTGGCCGATTTTAATTGGATTGAATATGTCACGTATATCCTCTTGAACCGTTGTTCGAGGGATACGGAAAGCAGATAAAGCATTTCCGCCATAATGAGCGTCCTTTACATTTCTCTTTTTGTGGATTGAGGAAAAACCATGAAAAAGTATTGGAATTTCGAATTACAATTTCGCTTGCACACGAAACAAATTGTGAGAAATAGACATCAGATGCGTATACACACTGTGATAGCTAAAAAACGTACACAAGGTAATTCCGAAATTTTTCGTTAAAAGAGAACAATATACACATAAATAAAAAGGTCTTAATTGAGCAAGTTTTTTGGGTTTTTTATAGTTTTCATACAAAAATATATTGAAAAAAGTAACGAAGTAGCTGTGGGAAACGAAAACTGGTGAAATGCGCTACATACAGTAGTCGTTCAAGTGCTCTTGAAACCTTACAGTTCTCTGAGAACGTGTTGTCTTACACCGGTCATTGGATATCGGCTGAGTTTCGTCATGGTGGTTACCTATCGAAGGTTGGATCTTAGTCATGAATATTGTATCGTTTGAATTTTTTCATGTGAAATTCAGCATAGACATGGTTTCTTTCTATGTAGGTGCCTTTAAACCGATCTAGGTTCATGATGAAGGACTTCGTAGGATTCTTCATAAGCAGTTACGAGGGGTCGAAGTAGTGAGTAGCGATGTACGGATGGGTTTGGAGAAAACACCAGTGGCTTGCGTCACAGAAAAAACAGGTTCGACTGAATTCATCACATTTGTAAGCCTGTTCGTGTAGGTGCTTAGATCGGCTTCAGTGCATCAAACGTTGGCTTTCACCGCATCATGAGTTCTACGTAATACAAGTAGAAGAGCATCAGTGTATTTGGATACGTTTTCAGCTGAGGAGGAACTTTCAACTCTCGGCAAAATCGTCCTACCAAGCCGTTGGCTTGTTGATGATAGGCGGTCGTCAGGAGTGGCGTGATATTTAGGAGTGTGGCAAGACGACATACTTCTCCAATCCGGCCTTTTAAGTAAACAGGCATTTTTAGCGTGGTACTAGCTATTTATACCTTAAGTGTATTTCGGGAGCAGGAGAACGTGACCATCGGGTTTGTGAGTAATTTTATGTGATTTTGGCGTAAGATCATGTAAATCAGGGAGTTAACTAATCCGGTCGATTCTATTTGGTTAAAAGTATTGGTTGAACAAGGTATGTAAGCTCATTTTATTTAGAACTGTAGCTGGTATCAAAACGTTGCTACTAGATTAATAGGTCTATTATAATACATTTGACTTGGCATGAAATTGGTGTCTCATCTATATGATCCTAAATGGAAGTGACATTGCTGTCTATTCTGACTTTCCCCATCATGGTATTGGTATGTAATAAATTTTAGAAGTCTCCAGACAACAAATGATTTACTACGACGAATTGAATATAAAGACAAAAAAGTACAGCAGTTATCATACAAGGATGACCAAATCATGCCTTCGCAATTTTCTCGTATTTGACTCTTTTGAATCTCAATGTTTTGTATCGGCTCCACTGTTCGTTCTTTGATCTAGGAAGACAGAGTGTATGTGGTCTGAAAGATAATCTGGTTAAGATTTAGTGTTACATCACTGTCACTAGGAGTTCGTTGTAAGTCCTAGACTGAATTCTTCAACCACTTTGATCTATAAATTCTGGAACACTATTGTCCTTTCATGTGAATACAGAATCATCGCACAGAGGAACTATCTAAACTTCTTAGAAGTGTTTTGTAGGTAATAATATTTGATAGTGTCTGACATCCTTGTGTAAGGTGCCGAACTCACGTATCCTTAACTGAAAGCTCTACTGTCCAGAGACTCCACAGACTACCTTGTTAGAAGATATCGAGACTAAAAATAAAAATACAGGTGGACCGAATAAATCTACAATATATGCGGTCAGAGAAAAAATGAAAACGAAGATAAAATTCAAATTAGCTGCTTCACACATCTTAAATCAAATCCAGCAAGTTAATTACTCTCTTTGGTCATTGATGGTATTGGCAGGAACAGTCCTATTTATGAACCAAATTAACAAGAAACTAAGATCCGTTATCTTCATTAAAGAAGTTAAGTAACCAAATGAGTTATTTTCACATAAGCTCAACACACGCCAACACGGATCACCAGGTGTAAGTGACAAGAAACCACCGGATAACGTGTAAAAATAAACGTAGTTATTGGACTTGGGAACACATGTTCGAGGTCTGTATGTATTTGTATATGACTGAAATTATTTAAGTATAATAAACTAAAGGAGTACCACAAATGTATCTTAAAAGTAACAATCGAATAAAAGTATAGGTGTACTACACAGAAAAAATTACAATGATAAAGAGGAAAAAATAACACAGAATTTAGTAATAATTCCACTTTTAAAACTAGGTAAAACCAATAAGCTGATCAATAATAACTTGGATTGGAAAAACATGGTAATTCTCAGTTGATAATAACTAAATGACCAACAAAATGAAAATAAAGTATATTGTATTGTGGAATTTAATAGCGTTGAATCTGAAGAAAATTAAATTATAAGTAACTTCTGAGAACTATCAATGGACTGTAAAGTACATACTCATACCTGATATCCCTCGTGGAGTAGCATAGGACGCAAAACAACACTCTCCAACCATGTCCTCGATAATCCTTTCCACTTATTTCCAGTTGCTATTCAGCCTTTTCCTGTCTGCTTCCGATCCTCGAAATAGTGTGTTCTGTGGCCTTCCGCTTTTCCGTTTTCTTTCACAACTCTAAGTTAGGGCTTACCTCGTGATGCATTTTGATGATTTCCTCAGTGTGTGTTCGATCTACTACCAACGTCCTTTTCTAACTTCCTCCTCAATTGGAAGTTGGTTTATCCTCTCACACAGTAGGCTGTTGTTGATGATATCCGGTCAACGGACATTGAGTATCTTCAGTAGGAAATCATTTATGAATACTTGTACCCTTTTGATAATGGTTATGGTAATTTTCGAAGTTTCAGCACCATACAATAGAATTCACTGTCTTGACATTTGCATTGGAGATTATGACTTTGATATTGGTTGACAGTTGTTTTGAGTTCCATATGTTCTTCAAGTGTAGGAATGCTATTCTTGCTTTGCTAATCCTCACCTCCACTTCTGCACCTGATCCTCCTCGTTCATCGACGATGCTGAGCAGATATGTGAAAGACTCCTCCTCTTCCAGAGTTTCTCAGTCAAGTGTGTGGTGTATCCCAGCCAAAGAGCTTAGTCAAGGTTTAACAACATGCAAAGTTACCAACAATATACCAACAGAATTAACACTACAAACCTAAGCGTATGTCTATGAGTAACGCAAAGTGTAACAAATTACGGTGTGGATATAAAATGGTATATTGAACAACAAAATGATAACATTTGTTGTGAAATGATTATTACTTGTAAGCTGCTCTCTGAGATAACAACCACAAATAGGTTCACTTGATTAGCAAAGTTTTCTCCTCACGTGATGGCGCCAACAACGAAATGAAGATGTTCCTTTACCATTGTTGCAGAAAAACAATAGATATTGCATATAAATGTAGTTACATATAAAGTGTGACAAGTAGGAAAAATATGTGATCTTTATTTCGTCGTTACAAAGAATTAGTGAATATACATGTCACAATAAGTGTGAGCGGTTTAATGTCCTGCATGTTGTATTCGAGTATCTTGCTTTCTCCCTTCTGTATGTTGAGGCTCAATGATCCAGAGGCTTCTGATACACTACTTGTCTTCATCTGCATTTGTTCGTGTGCATTGGATAGAAGGGTCAAGTTGTCTGAGAAGTCCAAATCACTTAATTGATTCCGAACTGTCCATTGAATTCCGTGCTTCCCGTCAGATGCAAACGTCTTCACAATCCAGTCGACTACCAGAAGAAAGAGAAAGATGGAGTGTATGTCACCTTGACTGACTCTGATCCTTGTTTGCAATGCGTCTGTCAGCTGTCGTTTATAGCCCACTTTGCAGTGTAGTCCGTCATATGAATTCCGTTTGATGATGTTGACTATTTTCTCAGCCACTCACACCGTAGTGTAGAAAAAGTTTCCATGGACTGTTGCTATATATAAATTCTTATGTTATGACCATTAATTTACCAGATTGTATAAATTTATATTTCACTTGTTGTAAGCTCTCATTTGACATATTGGCTATTATTGTAGGATCTACTATTCTTATTATTCACAATCTATTAATGACAGTCTCTCACACTCATAGTCACTTTTTGCCTTTGTTATGACTTTATCAAAAATAATAGGACGTATGACAATTCGTTATTGATTTTTATGTCCGGCTTTTATCACATGAATTATCCACCAATCGAAATATGACTTTTCTGACCTTAACACTGTGACAGATCAATGACGTTCGACCAGTATGAGTAGTCTAGCGTCCTTATTATTCCCTTGTCCGCCTATGCCCTTCCAACTGAGTCCAGAACACCAATTGCAGCTTCTGCTATACGAATCTATGCGAATCATTTATTTCAAGCATACTCTGTTTATATACCAGACAGACAGACCACATCACACCATAAAATAGAAGATAATATTTGTACAAAATCAAGTCAAATGTGGCTGTGAACGTGGGAAGCAGTAATCAATAAACTGAGCATGATTTAGGGACAGTAATTCGTACAGTAATAATTCATAATTCAAAATGAAACTTATAATAAAATGAATATAGATATACACAATCTAGTTACTCAATAGTTAAACAATAAGAATATACTTAGAATAATCGTCCATTAATAGGTCCCGGGAATTACTCATACTTATGTCTTCGCTAGGATATAATAGCCTTGATCATGTATAATTATTATTTTTCATTTTATGGTGTGATGTGGTCTGGTCTGCTTGAATATAAACTGCGTGTTTCTGAAATATATTATTCATACCGTGGATGCTACGATTGTGTTCTGGACTGAATGGTCAGGGTTAGAGGAGAAGTTATTATTTTGAGGACCAATATAGAGTCAAAGTTGACGCAAGGCTGCCAGTAGTGGTTGATGTGTGATTGGTTTCGCACAGGAACAAGGTCATATAAATCGGTATTCTGATTGGTGGTTTTGTCACGTGATAATTGACAGGGGCAAAAGTCATGACAAATAGTATCTTCGTAGCAATCGGAATAAAAGACTTAATGTGTGAACAAGCATTTAACGGAAGCATTGTGTGAAACCGTTTTTAGTCGGACTTTCTTAGTACATTAAACAATGCTTTTTTATTGAATTTTGTACTTGATATATAAACATGATCTGAATGTTGGATTCTGGTAATCATCAAAGTACTCATCACAAGGGTTCTCGGTGTATCTAGAAGGGTTTCTAGATCATGGTTTGCTGTTAAGTAGCTTTGTAATTTTGTCACTCGAATTATGAACTAAAAATAATCACCGTTACCCTAAAGCACTTGGTTATATCACTTAACGTGAGGAATTGACTATCTGATCACTAAAACGTAAGCATTCAGATTGGTTTTAAAACACTAATGCTTACAAAAGAGCTATAAGGCACCTCATAAACTAGTCAACTAAAAAGATTCACCGTCAGTAGACTACTTCGACAATATCTGTTAACGACGATTAGCTAAACTGAAGCATGCTGCACCCAAATCAAACCTAAATGACACAATAGACACTACATGCAATGGATGAGTGCGATTATGTACCTAGTCAATACTTTACCTCATATGTCTTATCTGGATTAGGAGGACAGATGTATACCTACCTATGATTTGTGTACACTTTCTTCAGGTTTACTAGTTATACCTACCTAATCGTTTCAGTCTTTTCTCTTTGTATATTGGGTTCGGTATACTGTAGGAGGTATTTTTCGAAGCAACAACATATAGTTGAGTGATCATCATTCAATAAATGTTCAGTATCATAATACTAAGTCTCCTTCTTCCCCATTGTGTGAAGCCAGACTGGAATATCTCCTCATATATTTAATGAAAGTTGAAACAAGCTGTGGGTGATCTACTTAACTCCACGGGAACCTACTAAACTAGCAGATGCATACGGATGAAATATAACAAGTGTTCTCAAATGACTTTATATATATGAGACCTAAGAGTCAAACGTGGTGTAGCCCCCTATGTGCATTTGTATTTCATGTTTATAACCTATTTGAATGCTGATATGAATATCAACAATGGAGAAAAATCGAGTAGAAGATAGATGTATGATTATTCTAAGAATATTGGACCAGTGAGAACTGATTCACACTGAAAGCTAAATGACGATGATAATCCGTATAAAGTTTAAGCAGATTATTAGTCGAAATTTCTAGTCCCATGTCAATAAATAATAGAGCAGTCTTGACAGATAGATGTACAAATGAATTATTAACAAAACGTTTAGACTATAGTTTTTTAACGGTTAGTTAGAATATCATGAGTTATCGGCCTGGCTCACTAACAAATGAACTACACTATTGTATACATTCACCAATACGATCAATAAAATTATCTTACCAAAGCAAATTAATGTTCTTTGATTGACTTATTGCTTAGTTTTATTCAGAGAAACATCATTTAACAAAGGTAGAATAAGGTCAGAATTTAAAAATTCTACTTGGGTCAAATTTAGTATCAAAATATGCCAGGTTATACAATCTATGTAGTACATCAGAAGGAATCACAAATTCATCGATCAAATACACATTCTTATTACATAAATAGTTACACCATGTATAATCATATGGCATGCAAATAATATATTGTACAATACACTTTATAGTAACAGAATATACTTTATTAGTAATATGAATTAAGCAATACAACTTCATAATTCATCTTTGAGATTGTAGATAACCATCCTTAAAATCTTTGAAATATGAAAATGGACGCCTACGTTTTCCATGATCTGTAAATAAACAAAGAATATGTAAAAGAAAAACTACATTTACAAGTAGTTCTTGTGATATTTTAGACGAAAATGTTTGTAAGCAAAGATGGATAGTGGCTGGCAGTGGAATGAAGGACGTGCGTTTCGTCCTATTTGGGACTCGTCAGCTGGCATCGCACGAGCAATTGGCTATCAGGACTCAGTGGCCGAGTGGATAATGCAATGGCGTTTGAAACGAAAGGTACTGGGTTTGAGTCTCAAAGTGAACATCAGCTCTGAAATGCATGTACATCCAGCTGACGAGTCTCAAATAGGACGGAACGCGTGTCGAACTGGATTCCACTGCTAGCCACTGTCCATCTTTGCTTACCATGCTTGTAAATTAAGGCTATATCGAGGCAATACGCACAGTATACACATATGCCAATTAGAGACTGACCAGTTGCAGTCCTAAACATCAATGAGAAGATTCAAACAAACAATACTAAATGAAAATGTTTGTGTAGAGAAAAACACTTTTATTGTCAACAGATCGTTTGCATCTGCTTGTAATATATCTATTTTAAAATAAGAAAGATTAGTTTGGCGAAGAGTTCTTTTTTCGTTGAATTCATTTTCAAAGCTATACAATAACAAATGTATATACTTATTTTTTCAAGATGGTTATAATCACAGTAATAGGATAATGAAATTCTGTAATAAACACGGTAACAGTGAGGTAGAATAAACAAAGGTATTCATATAATTCTTTTTATCAGGGAAACTAATATTAGTTTTATTGTTAAGAGCTTGAATATTCATCATGAAGATAGATGGGGAAATCATAATTGGGAAAGGATAGCTCAGCAAAATAAGAAAAATATATGTTGAAATTGAGGTGAAATGTAATCAGGAGAATCATAGAAATTGGCGGATAATACACGTGATAAAAAGCTGGACATAAATTCATAACACTGATCATTGTTCTAACAAGTCAAGAATCAGATTAAAAATTAGTTTATTTTAACTATTTTCTATGAAAAATTTTATTCTTTTATCGAGAAATGTTTTTGAAATACATATCAGTTAATCTGCCCAGGACGGAGTTGGATGGTGTGCGGCCTATGTTCCTCGACGAGGGGTAACAGGCGTAAGTAAGTAAGTATCAGTTAATCATAAAAAACTGATTTAATTAAGAAATAAGAAACTCATAGAAGCTATTTGATGGATTTCAGTAAATAACAAAAAATGTGACCATCTACAAATTATTGATTTTGGTACGAAACTCATTTCTTTATATTAGCTAAGTAGCGTGATAGGATATGTATTGATGAATTTGTGGCACATCCATCTTTCAGAGGTCAATATATGTATGTAGTATCAAGCATTTTTGGGCATACAAAAAAGGATAATTTTCATTGAGGATTTCATTTCAAACTCTAACTTTCACTTAATTTGCTTTGTTTTGATTTAGGAAGTTGGGATTAGTTACAGTGACGTGTTTACAGAAGACACGTAGATAGATTTAAATAATCAAAATGAAATATTAAGTGAAAACTATCCTCTTTTATAATCTATAATAGCTAACTAAATCAGCGGGAAAACACTAGATATTGTACATTTACTAATTATTAAGAAAACGATGATTAACCTCATACCTAAATGGAACTTTGGCATTATAAATGATGTCAGTTTGTGGTAAAAATTCCAACTTTAACTCTTAACTCTTATTCCTCACACTGATTTATAACTTTATTTTGACCATAGTAAGTGGTTAAAGTTTCTCAAAGCCATTTTGATATCCCTTTGATGTCATTTATAAATTATAGTTTAACTTCTGTCCGTAGCATTTTTCGGTTGAAAATGGATGTTTCAAGCACAGAGTATTATAAAAAAGGAATGTAACATTTACAATAAATAATAATTTTTGTGGTTAATCACAAGTGGATCGCTACTAATTTTTTGTAAGTATTGGAAACAAGGGAACTTTACTGTTCATAAGAGTTAAAATGAAGTATAATACTGACTAAAAGACGATTACAAACAAGTGAAGAAGAGCATTAAAGCTGACAAGCAAAATACATAAGAGAACTAGCAATGACAGCGGGAAAAACTGCAAGAGAAGGGAATATGAAACAGCTATATGATACAACGGAGAAACTAGCAGGGAGATATTGTAAACCATAGCGACCAGTCAAAAACAAAGAAGGCAAGACAACCACGGAGATTCCAGAACAGAGAAACAGATGGGTGGAAGACTTCGAGGAACTCTTAACTGGACTAGCTTCATTAAATCCACCAACCATCGAAGCAACACACACACAGACCCTCCTATAGATGTCACTCCACCAACGATCGAAGAAATCAAGATGACCAGCAATCGAGCAAATCAATAGTGGAAAAGCAGCAGGACCTGAAGTCAAAAATAGAATAACTGCAAACATGATTCACACTCTATTCAAGAAGATTTGGGAGGAGGAACAAGTGCAGACACATTGAAAAGACGAATATGTCATCGAGAGACCAAGGAAGATAGATCTGAGCAAATGTGAGATCTACAGAGGAATCATACTAAAATTAGTACCACGAAAATTTTACAGCGGTGTGCTATTAAACCGTTTAAAAATCTCAGTGGACGCCCATTTCGAGATCAACAATCTGGATTCCGTAAAAATCGATCGTGCACAGACCGAAATGTAATGCTACGAAGCATCGTCGTACAATCTATTGAATGGGACTCGTCACTATACACCACCTTCCTTGGTTGTGAAAAACCATTTGATAGTAGGGACAGAAGAACATTATGGAAACTTCTTCGACACTATGGTGTGAAAGGCTGAGAAAATCGTCAACATCATCAAACGGAATTCATATGACGGACTACACTGCAAAGTGGAGTATAAACGATATCTGACAGACGCATTGCAAACAAGGATCGAAGTCAGACAAGGTTACATACATTCCACCTTACTCTCTCTTCTGGTGATCGACTGAATTGTAAAGACCTCCACATCTGACGGGTAGCACGGAATTCAATGGACAGCTCGGAATCAATTAAGTGATTTGGACTTCTCAGACAACTTGACCCTTCTATCCAATGCACACGAACAAATGCAGATGAAGACAAGTAGTGTATCAGAAGCCTCTGGATCATTGAACCTCAACATACAGAAGGGAGAAAGCAAGATACTCGAATACAACATGCAGTACATTAAACCAATCTTGCTTTTTGGAGAAACTCTAGAAGAAGAAGAGTCTTTCACATGTCTGGTCAGCATCATCGATGAACGAGGACGATCTGATGCAGAAGTGGAGGTGAGGATTGGCAAAGCGAGAACAGCATTCCTACAATTGAATAACATATGGAACTCGAAACGACTATCAACCATTATCAAAGTCACAATCTTCAATACGAACGTCAAGACAGTCCTACTGTATGGATCTGAAACGTGGAGAACTACTACAACCATTATCAAAAGGGTACAAGTATTTATAAACAGTTGTCTACGCAATATACTCAATATTCACTGGCTGGATACCATCAACAACAGCCTACTGTGTGTGAGGAGAAACCAACTTGCAATTGAGGAGGAAATTATGAAATGATGTTGGTAGTGGACAGGATACACATTGAGGAAATCATCGAACTGTATTACGATACAAGCGCCAACTTGGAATCGTGAAGGGAAAGGGGAAAGCGGACGGTCAAAGAGCCCACTGCGTCGAGAATCAGAGGCAGATATGAAAAGGATGAATAGAAACTGGAATGAAATGGAAAGAATTGTCGATGACATAGTTGGTTGGAGAGTGCTGATGTGCTGCCTACACTCCTCCACGAGGACCAACAGGCTCAAGTCAGTAAATGTAGATGATTCAGTATATGTTATTCACTTTTAAGAAAGATGTTTACAAAGAACTACTTGTATTTTATTAAAGATAATTATTAGACTTGGGTGCATTTCTTAGCTTATTAGTTTGTACTTTATGCTTTAATGAATGATTTATTACAAATTTATATTATTACCTGTCTATTAGGTTATTTTCTCAATGTATTCATCTAATAGGAATATCTGACTAACTACTAATTAAATTACATTGGGTGATTTCTTGAACGACAGTTAACACTCTGATCAAATCATAGACAATTTACCATACTATATTTACTACTTTGAACTACTTATAAACCAATCAAGAAACAGGGGTTAAGGTATAAAACAATTCAAAAACAATGGGCAATAAAATGATTTCGATGGAACAATTAGAAGATGGAGTTGATCTGAACAATATGATGTATTTACGCTATACATTTCGAACAATCTGATCATACATATACTTGTCAGGGCATTTTATATGAAAATCAATAAAGGTTAATTAAATGAAAGTTTAAGTAAAAAAGGTAACAAAGGGTAGAGAAACATTTTATATTGTGTAGAAAGAATAAGACAGTGTCGCGTTATCCTAGGCCATAGAATGACTTAAGGATTATCAAGGTCAATCCAAAGTTACAACAAATTGTTTTTGTACATATAAGGGGGGGGGGTAAAAATTACGAATAGCCAAAGCTTTATACAAAATGTCCTGATAAGCATAGGTGTGATCAGATTGTTCGAAATGTATAGCGCAAATACATCACATTTTTCAGATCAACTCCATCTTCTAATTGTTCTATCGAAATTTATAAAAGGGAGAATAGTTTTAATGTGATTAACTAACCCTCTTATGTTGAATTATGCTTTATAGTAAAGCCAAAAAGTTCTGTTTACATATTAGGAGTATAGCTTATGTTATGAGTTAGATTTGTAAACATATAGGGTTTTCATCATGAACTGACAGTAGCTATAACGTAATAACTCTTTGTCACACTTAATTTAGGAACTTAAAAAAAACTTAGGTTGAGATTTAAGGTTAGGAGTCAGAATGGGAGAGTTCTGTTTAGCCATACTAACACCTTTGATTATGCATCCTATCTCATCAAATACTTTAACTTAATCTTCATCAAGCAAAGATATATCTTGTGATTTAACTTAAGCCTCATGTCTTATTTACAATTGATTGAATAGTAGATATTTTTATTGATCTCAATCATTTTACGAACCAAATTTTGCCAAGTTACACTAAGTTCGTAATCATAATTTTGCTTTCAGGTTAGAGCAAAACTCCATGATGTCCTATCTTCCAACTGGTTCACTCAAGACCGACAGTCTAGTATATGTTTTACTCACTATTTATAATTTAAACATTATATATATATATATATATATATATATAAGAACTTTCGTCTAAATTTGATCAGATAATTTCATGTTTGGGTGCTGAGTTGATATGTGACATTAATGAGGAACAATGAAGGAATATAAAGTAAATCCAACGTTTTACCTGGCAATCTGGTTCAAGCTTTTTCAAAGAATTAGAATCGACATTATTACTAATATTATATATGATGAATACCAAAACATAAATGTGAACTCACTGTTGTTTTTAGCAAACATTGTTTGTCTAAGATATCCACAACAAATAATTAATACATATACTAGTATTCTTATGAAACTTGAACATAGTAACTATTATAAATATAGAATGGTCAGAAACTAATCAAGCAGTATAATATATAAATACCTTTAAACATGACATGGTTTCTAAATTCTACAGTGAATAATAAAACTTCTGTTCATTATTTCCAATTTAGTTTACATCCTTCAGGATCTTCAAAAGATCTGATTATATATTTATATAAATATATATATGCTTTCTTATTTCTGATTGGTTGACTTTTCAATGGGATTAACCAATCAGAATTGTATATTTTTAGACGCCTAACATTTTACTGTAGATGTTATAGAAAATGTAACGAATTAATTTATACCGAAATTTATTGGCTAATATTGGAAAAACAATATCGTTTTTATGGGTATGGATGGATAGTGGCTAGCAGTGGAATCCAGGACACCCGTTTCGTCCTATTTGGGACTCGTCAGCTGGATGTACCTGTATCCTAGAGTTGATATTCACTCCGGTACTCGAAACCCAGTACCGTTCGTTCCACAAACGCCATCGCGTTATCTACTTTAGTTACTGATTTCAGATAACCACATGCTTGTGCAATGGGGTTAAGTTTAAATTCACATGGTATTGTTTATTTGAATCTTCCCGTTGATGTTTAGTACTCGGTAGCTAAATGGATGTAGATACATCCATCTGACGAGTCTCAAATAGGAAGAAGTGCGCGTCCTGGATTCCATTGCTAGTCACTATCCATCAATGCTTATTATGCTTGTGAATTAAGGCTATATCGAGGCAATATGTACAGTATGCACATAAGCCAATAAGAGACTGATCGATTGCAGTCCTAAACATCAATGGGAAGTTTCAAGTAAACAATACCATGTGAATGTTGTTTTTAATTTTATCAAAAAAAAAACAAATTCACAATAATAATATCATTCATTAAATGAAATAATTTTGTAGCATACTGTTTTTTGAATGTAGAACAGATTGTTCAGTTTAGTGTTAACAGATGTTTTGTCGGTAAAAGATCATATACGTATATATATAATACTAATAATATTAAAAGTAGTCATTAAAATTGATATGAAATCTTAAGTTAATTAATAAAACACATTGAAGATTAGACAAAAGATTCTATCTGTATGTACAGTATAGTATTTATTTCAATCGATACAGGTTCGTATATTGTTAGCCTACTTACTTGATATTCAATACAACCCATTCAAGTACGTTCAGAGTCGTTTTCTGTTTTCATAAGTAGATCCATCTATTACTAATGGAGCATAGATTTTTAGACATAGATGGGAACAATACTACCAGTTCGTTTCTTTCACTACGAGATCAGGATTTTAGCATTGGATAATTGAATGTGAATTTGAACCATTTTCATGATTGATAAATATATGAGTCATTTGAAATCTGGTATTTGACTGACAAATATTGTCAACGCTTATCTTTGGAAATAAAATAAGTTACTTTGAATCCAGAAGTTTATGGAACCATTTTATTGCTACTCCACATCAATAAACACAAAATTTCTCTTGAACCTTGCTAAAGTACTGATATGGTTATTTGATGTAATTGAGGAAATAATTGGTCACTTGCTTTTGTATAACTCTAGAAAGACTGGCAGGGCTCGAAGTAAGAGAGGACACATGTCATACCTTGGACTGATTCAAGTTAGACTTGTACGCCGTTGGATCTCAGATCAGTGATCAATGGGTCAGGCATTAACATGTGAAACCGAATGTCTTAAATTTGATTCCATGTTGGAAGGTCGTGGATATGCACCTCTGAGGAGTCTCATACCAGGACGAAACGAGAGTGCAGTGATTGCAGGTTTTCAATGATTGTCTTACTTCGATTGGTTTGTGATTTCACCTTGATCCGAAAATATTTAACTATGTAAACAGAAGTTGATATAAATTAATTATAAATAAAGGATATGTACACAGCTAACAGTGTACGTTAACTAATCATCAAATATCAGTTGAATCAATGTGCAAATTGACGTATTTGATCAAAATGGTTGTCACGTTTTTGGAAGGGTGAATAAAATCTTAATCTGTTTTACATCTCTATCTTTTTCTTTGCATCGTCCAAACCTAAATTTCCCCTACACCTTATTTCAACTTCATTTTCCAGAGGTTGTAACAAGTGATGACCAAGATGTGAGTGATTTGAACGAATGTATTACTAAACAAATATCACAATAAATTCAAAAGAGTAACATAACCTAGTATTTGTACTGATCAACAAGCAAACAAACAAACTCTTTTATTACTATTAAGAATTTACCAAATGAAAGACCAATTTTATAGATTTTTTCTATAAAGCTAAAGTTGTGTCTTATGGGATTGTAGTGCAATGCTTCGCTAATCTTTCACCTCGATAACCGTTATAATACAAATCTTGACGGTGCATGAAATCAGAAGGCAAAGAGAAGCAACAACTACAGTTTATTATCAAATGACGCATGTCACAAAGTTACAAGCATATAAGAAAGTTGTCAGAAGGGGTTTTGTGGAGATTTAGTATTTTTCATAGTTGAAAGCGTGAGTCAATTGAAGCTAGACCACCATGGAAAACCTGGAAACACTGGACGGCCGTTTTGTCCTATTATGGGACTCCTCAGCAGTGCGCGTCCACGAACCCGCTCTCGCGAGATTCGAACCCAGGACCTACCAGTCTCGTGGATCAGTTGAAGTTAGACATTAACACCGCTGGGTGCCAGCTCAGTGGTCTGTCGGTTGAGGGCTTCGGCTCGAGGCTGGTAGGTCCTAGGTTCGAACCTTGCGAGAGCGGGTTCGTGGACGCGCACTGTTGAGGAGTCCCATGATAGGACGAAACAGCCGTCCAGTGTTTCCAGGTTTCCCATGGTGGTCTAGCTTCAATTGACTCACGCCTTCAACAGAAGTAAGTATCAGCGAGCAAGCGCAAGCAATTACATAGGCCAATTTATAGTCAAATTGTATAAGGGCTCAACAAGACAAAGCAAAAGTTAATAGTTGGATTTGAGTGCATTCATATATGGGGAGGAGGATGAGTCATCGAGTGATATTTAAGTAATTAACGTTTTGACTAGAATCTATCATGTGCTCAAGTGATTCTAACAGTACAAAGATAGATGCAAATTGTTACTAACCTAATGACAATGTCTGTTAAGTTAATAACCAAGATTAACCATAATCGAAATCGGATGAAGAATAGTTGCTATGGCATATCTGTATGAAAATAAATCAATATCACTTTATTTTTTCTTTACATATTCAATATTTTGATTAACAGAAATATCATAATGTTGTTTAATTTAAATAGTTTATTATCTTTATTATCACATGATCAATTGTTGATAACAAAAACAAATGTACAAAATTTATGGTCGGTAACTAATATTTTCTTTATTACTATTGTCTGTTATGATTACGTAACCAGACAGATATTGTGGAAAAAATAAGACAAAGAAAATTTGAAAAAAGGAAATATACAAATTGTGACACACATCCATGGAAAACCTGGAAGCACTGGACGGCTGTCTCGTCCTATTGTGGGACTCCTCAGTGGCAGTGCGCATCCACGATCTCGCCTCGCGAGATTTGAACCCAGAACCTATTAGTCTCAATCGCGAGCGCTTAACCTCTAGACCACTGAGCTGGTCGGCATCCAACGGTGTTAATGTCTAGGACTGCAATTGATCAACCTGTTGTTAGCATATGTGCATACTGCGCATATTGTCCCGATATAGCCTTAATTCATAAGCATTATAAGTAAAGATGGATAGTGGCTAACAGTGGAATCCAGTTCGACACGCGTTTCATCCTATTTGAGACTCGTCAGCTGGATGTACCTGCATCTCAGAGTTGATGATCACTCTGAGACTCGAACCCCGTGTACCTTTCGCTTCAAACGCCATTGCGTTATCCACTCGGCCACTGAATCCTGATAGCCACTTACTTGTGAAATGGGGTGAAGTTTAAATTCACTTAGTATTGTTTGTTTGAATCTTCCCATTGATGTTTAGGACTGCAATTGATCAATCTGTTATTGGTATATTTGCATACTGTGTGTATTGCCTCGATATAGCCTTAATTCACAAGCATTATAAATGTGCGTCCTGGATTTCACTGCTAGCCACTACCCATCTTTGCTAATAATAATAATAATAATTTTCAAAATGATTAAAACACCTATTATATGTACTTCATCATTAATCAATGTTGAAATTATTTCTTTTCAAAAATGCAAAACACAACAACATTAGTTTAACTTCACATCAATATGGAATTATTTTTTTTAAAAATGTATTACCATTATACCAATCCTATGGAAACATACACATGACTAATGACCTTAGTGACCATTTATTATTTTTTTGAAAAAAACAAACAAAACAGCGATAGAAATTGTTTATAATAAAGAATGTGGTTACTTACCGCAAAAGAAAAAATTTTTTAAAAAGTACCATATTCACAAATATTTAGTTGCTTTATAGAATGTTGTTAAGTAACCGATAAAAAAAAATTACATACATGAGTGGGATTTAGTATTTTGTTCTATTCAGTTTTCAAAGGGAATTAGTTGCCAAGTAATATAATATTCATATGAAAAATATTCAATTATTAGATGAAATTGAAATAATTATGATGGAGCAATTATAATTATCAATATATAGCTAACAGGGAAATTCAGGATATGCATTACGTACTATTTAGAACTAATTAATTGGATATGCCTTCCATATCCTAGTGATAGTGTTCATACAATTTAGACTGGAAATCAAGTACTTATCTTTTCAAACATCGATCTATTAATCAGGAAGTTGGATAGTCGTGATAGTCACTGAGGGTTTTTAATTTGTGGTTGTTGAAACTCAAGAATGTAAATGCTCAGTCTTTGTTGTTATATGTGCATCTTGAGAGGATTGATTCAGTATAACTATGATCACACAAATACCAAGTAACTAAAGCCTATATCAAGTCAATGTGTTCAGGATGCAAAACTGGCAACACAGACTGATCAATTTCAGTCTTAAATATGAACAATGAGAAATTGCGAGCCCATAATTATATCAAGCTTAAATAAGTTTACATAGTTTTTGTTATAACTTGTGAACGCCAATTGTCATATCTTGTGATCGCCAATTAGAGAGCAGTGATTTATCGATCAGACCAATGACGCATAGAACCCGAGCGAGCAGTCTAGAGTACTTGTCGGTCCTGCTTTCTGCCTAGACCAGCCAGTTAAGTCCAGAAAACCAATCTCAGCCTCTGCAATATGAATCATTATTCTCAAACATACCGAGTTTATATACCAAACAAACAGACCACATCTTACCATAAAATAGGAAACAACTTTTCTACAAGATTCAGCCAAAAGTAGCTATGAATAAGGGAGATGGTAATTGATAGACAGGGCATAATTCAAGAATGGTAAATCATATAACAATAGTCTATAGATCAAAATAAAGCTCATAATAAAGAGGATAGGGATATGAATAGTTTAGTTAGTTAACAATTATACGATAAAAAATATATGCATAGTATTGGTCCATAAATGGATCCTAGAGTTACCATTCACTATCGTTACCGGGACATAACAGTTTTTTAAGTGTCAACTAATGGTGAACAGTTTAAATCAAACAAATCTAATTAATTCATTGACCCATTTTTTCAGAAGTTGACCAAAAGTTTTAGTTTATTTACTCTTTGGAGTCAGGCAAAACGACATTGGCCAAGTTAAGTTATTTGTTTAGTGAATAACGGGTCGTAATGAAAATGAATGAATAGTTCTTTCCTTTGCAGTAATAATAGGTTGTCATTTCGGAGTACCTGCAGTATTCAAGGGACTAATGTGCTTTGTAGAGCTAAAACCCATATCACTCAGCTTCACAGGCACAGTTATCACCAATAAACGATTTAGATTATTTGAATACATTCTTGGTTAGATTCTCTAAAATAAATATCTCATACATCATGAAAATACTCATTCTCTAGAGAGTGTCAACAAATATTGAGAAAAAGTTTCAAACCGATCCAAACAACTGAAAGGCTGATTTCAATTCTCTTGAAATGAATAATTCTACTTTCTTTTTTTTCACCTTCATTTATCTCTTGTTCTAACCCTTTTTGTGTATTATGTTATATTACTTACTTTTATTCAGTAACTAATATCATTGTCAATCATTTCCAAACACTCAGACCATGATGTCTTTCATGGTATTTGTGATGTTTTCAAACATAGAAATGACTTCGTGATATTTCATCGATATCTTATCATAATTGTATTTATAATTGTATTCTTGAACAGTTAATCTCTATAATAAAATGATTACATATTTCTGACATCTCAAATAGTAGGAATTCGAATTTCTAACCTTTATTTATTTACTTATTTATTTGAACACATAAATATTGGTACAAGGAAGCACCAGATATATATGCGCCACACAAATCTCATTCGATTTGTATGAGGGCTGTGATACTGCTCGGGTGCCCAAACAGAAGCAGGTGGTTTCTTAGGGGGCACACCAGGAGCCTTTGACCGAAAGATCTGATCCACAAGGCGATGGAGCATTGTGAGGAGATGCAGTCCCATGGTAGCTGGTGACCAACGATTGATTCATACTCCATTTGTTTCCTCAGGATACTGGAGCCCATGTGCGCCATTGGTTTGGAATCAGGGTTTTCCAACTCCTCTAGGTGGACTTTCCGTATCCACCAACCCGGTTAAAGCACCGGACATTCGCTTTCGTTCTCTCAATTTCGTAAACAACACCCCTGATGTGAGAAGGCAGTGAATAGGACTTCCCTGGAAGTGGCTATATATTCGCTGGCCATGTGAGAGTATTTCGAAAGGGAGACCGGACTTTCTTCACTCTCGGTCGTACCAAGGCATTTGGGGGCTTCTAACGTTTAGTGACCTTGCATAAGTTACTTCTTCAGAGCCAATAAATAAATAATCGAATAAAAGTAACACAAGTTTAAACCAGATATCAAATCGGTAATAAAGATAATAAAATAGTCTAGAAAGTAGTTGAGGCATATTATATCATACTAAATTTCTTTGCTCTCAATAGGAGGGAAAACCTGTGTATCCACTGAACTTGAATCGCTTATTCAAGTGAATGCATTTATACTATACATTTCTCAGACCAGTAATACATATAAACAAATTAAAACTCTACTCTTTCCCTCGACAAATTTCACAACTTACATACTTACTAGTAGTTATAGATTTTATTCACATTTAATGTTACGAGAGGTGTTATATCCGAATGAATAATAAATGAATGGTAACTGCTAGGAATTATTTATGGACTATTATTTCATATATTCTTATTGGATAATTATTAAATCATTAGAATATATATATATCACAACGGGGGGGGGGGTTGGTG
>NW_017386040.1:281301-287212 GCF_000237925.1 Schistosoma mansoni | reverse complement strand
ACTCATGATCTTAACTATGTTATATATATATATATATATATATATATATATCAATTATTGTAAGCTCTCATTTTATATATTGGCTATTATTATACGATTTACTATTCTTATGCTATTCCCAATCCATTAATTATAGTCTCTCACAATCACATCCACTTTTGCTTTGATCATGTATAATTATTATTTTCCATTTCATGGTATAATGTGGTCTTGTCTGCTTGAATATAAACTGCGTATTTCTGAAATATATTACTCATTATTATTATTATTATTATTATTATTATTAACAGCTTTATTCAATATTATATTTTTGGTACAATATAGAATTCTCAGCACAAATTATTTCAAAAAGTTTCCGTTTCTTATTTCTTGGTCGATCTTGACGATAAATATTGAGTGGTCACCAGTTAATTGTTAGCAGTTCAGGAATCGACATTTGAATAATGTGTGTTCTTTTAGATGTATATTGTCAGCAAATAAGATGGCTCTGATTGAACTCTTTTCTAACTTGTACAGCTTGAAGCTAGACAACTCATCTGAATAGGTTGTGCAATTAATGGACATAATGATGTGTTAAAACAAAGAAAAGACAGATAACTTGTTGAAATATCTATATGGTAGGAACAGGTAGCCCAGATATTCAAGCAGGCCGCCAATAATTGGAGGCTGAGATTGTGTTCTGAACTGAACGGTCAGAGTTAGAGGAGAAGTTATTATTTTGAGGACCAATAAGGATTCAGAGTTGACTCAAGGCTGCCAGTACTGGTTGACGTATCATTAATTTAGCACTGGAACAAGGTCATATAAGTCGGTATTCTGACTGGTGATTTTGTCACATGATAATTGATAGATCAAAATTCATAACCGGAGGAACTGAGATTATTTAACTGATTGATAACTGTTCTATTGAATATCATTAACTTCACTGTGTTCTGAATAGATTTATTTTGCTTGAATTTAGATGTTGTTCATTTAAAACTTTGACCTTGGACATTATTGGTTTTGTATTTTGGGACTTTTGCTTCAAAAACCCAAAACTTGAAGGTTTGTTGTGCAATTGTTATAATTATTATTAGAACGATAATATTAAGGTTGATTTCTTGTGATTTATGAATAAACATTTTGTACATGTATTAGAATTTGGTTCTGTTGTTATTTAGGACATAAGTTACTAGTGGATTAATCGACTGTATATCAGTAACAGATCAAAGAAAATTTAAGTTATAACCCTAAATGATTAGTTAATAGTTATTACATGTAGGAACAAGTTTTTCATTTGAGTTTGAAAATCTTGGACAATGTACAACAACAATCGTTTACAGGATCAAACTTAAAACCCTTTATGTCTTGATGACGGTGAGTTTTCAACTTTTAAATCATGAAAATAAAATTCTACAGTCTATATTTTCAATGAGAAATGAATTCGTGGTATAGTATGATTATAGTCCAATTCTATCTACATATAACTATCTTAGTTTTAATAGGTTGTCTCTGTAAGGAATAATTAAAAAAAAGTATCCACATTATATCAGAAATCAATGATTGGAGACGTTAGGTGACCTGATTCAGAATTGATCAATGGCGTAAATGCATCCAGTCGTTACCATACTATAAGGTACAATATTATTCATGCATTTTATTGCTTGAATTCATTACTTATTTTTAAACTTTATTCTATAATATTCAGTCTTTTTTGTTGTTGTGATGATCCGCTATGTCAGCTTGACTTAACGTACATTTATTTCAGGCTCTATTTTAATTGGGACTCACGATTTGTAACAATTTAAGTTGAATTGTCAACAGTTCGCCAAAATATCGTGGTAATGTCAAAAAAATATAGCCCCAATACTTATTTACTTCTTTATTATTCCTTGTTACTCATGGAGGATTTACTGCGTTCGCAAAAATGAATTCTCTTGAAGATGATTAAAGCTGTTAACTGATACCAGACCAAAACTAATTAGATTATAAGATTGATTTCATTACAGTTTTTGTAATAATGTTTACTGATGGTTAGAAAAAAAAAGTCAGTGAGACCATAATTTATGGACAACCTTTAAGTGACGCCTTAGTGACATTGAAAGATCCACCTAACTAGGACTAAATGAAGGTTATAAAACAGTTTGAAGAGTAAAAAACATGATTTATAGTTGATGGTTAGGGTTAGGAATTAGATTTATGGTTTTCATCACAAACTGACATCAACTAAAATGCTGATACGCTATTTATTCAAATGTAGGAGTGAATTTCGCGCCAAAATCCGAAACCTATCATACTAAATCTAAATGGATCGTCCATAAATTATAGTCTCACCCATAAGTCTCTTCAAGTCTTAATCAAACAAAGCTTTAAAACCTTTCTTATGTATCCTAAAAGTAGTCTATCCTAATATTGAAACGACTTTTTGTAATATGATACATAATTTATTCTATTAAACAGTATTTAATTTATGTTTATTTACTCCAAGCCTTATTTCTCTTTTGTTTTCATACTCATAATATTTTAGCAGAGTTTTGTATGATCAAAATTGTTCGAGATCTTTTAAAGAAAACATATATAATTATCAGAAGGGGGGTTTGTGGAGATTTTAGTAATTTTATATGGTTGAGATCATGAGTCAGTTGAAGCTAGATCAACATGGAAAATCTCGAAGCACTGGACGGCCGTTTCGTCCTATTGTAGGACTCCTCAGCAGTGTGCATCCGCGATCTTGCTCCGCGAGATTCGAACCAAGGACCTATCAGTATCGCGCCAGAGCACTTAACCTCTAGACCACTGAGCCGGTCGGCATCCGACGATGTTAATGTTTAACTTCAACCGATCCACGACTTCCAACCCCCCTCCGTGTTCACCAACCCGGTTAAAGTGCCGGACATTCGCTTTTCGTTCTCTCAATTTCGTAAACAACACCCCTGATGTGAGAAGGTACTAAATACGACTTCCCTGATAGAGGCTATATACGCTTGGCCATGTGAGAGCATTTCGAGAGGGAGAGCGGACTCTTCCCACTCTTGGCCGTACCACGGTTTTTGGGGGGCCGGCATCCAAAAGTGTTAATGTCTAACTTCAACCAATCCATGAAGTTGAGCAACCGTCCACCATCGTCATCAGTGAGTTACTATCTCATAACAGACCTGGTTGAGCGCCACTTGTCACTGTTTCTCAATAGAACTTCAGGAAATATATATAACATTGTTCTAACAGACATTACTCTTTCACCACACACACACACACACAGACACACACACTATCTACATTAACTTATTAGTAATCGGGTAACATTTTGTTACAATATTAATGAAAAACCTACATTTAAAATGAAATTAAGAAAATACAAATGAACTAGTACAACCATTAAATAATAAAAGAAAATATAACTGAGTCTCACCCTTTACTGTTGATTGTAATTGAAGTTTGTTTCATCCAAATTCAGTTACTATTGTCATAATGTGATTTTTCATTGTTTAATTTAATTTGTTAAAAGTAACTAATATACAAACAGTTTTTACTATTTAAATTCAATATAAATAGACTTGAATGTTGAATCGTTTCTTTTCTTTTTCTCTCCTTTTTTTTTAAATTGCTTATCTCCTTATTTTTGCACATTACAGAATTTATGACATTACAAAAAATGATTCTATTAGTTCAACTATTTGTTATGTTACATTTGATTTTATTAATAACTGTATGTAAGTATTATACTATATATTTATATTATTTATTTGAACAATATAAATATTGGTACAAAGGGGCACAGATTACACATGTGCCAAATAAGTCACTTGATTTGTGTGCCCAAACTGAAACAAGTGGTTTTCTTAGGGGGCTACACTCGGAGCCTTTGACCTAAAATTCTGATCAATAAGGCAGTGGAGCATCGTAAAGAGATGCAGTCCCATGTTAGACGGTGACCGACAATAGGTTCATAGGCTATTTGTTCTATCACGATCCTGAAGCCCATGTGCACCATTGGTTTGGAACTAGGGTTTTCCAACTCCCCTAGGTGGACCCTCCATATCTAAAAACCCGATTAAAGCACCGGACATTCGCTTCCCGTCCTCTCAATTTCGTAAACAGCACCCTTGGTGTGAGAACGTACTGAGTAAGACTTCACTGTTAGTGGCTGTACACGCGTGGCCATGTGGGAGCATTTCGAGAGAGAGAGAGCTGACTCTTTCAACCTCGGCCAAACCAGGGCATTTGTATGTAAGTAGTAAAAAAGTATCTGATTAATTGACGGTATGAATAAGAGATGGAATACGTTTGATATATAATTTAAAATATTAATTGATCATTTGAATTATTCACTCTATTTACTTTAAGATTTAGATTTACTTAGAAGCCAAATAGATTATAGATCAGAAGGGGGTGTTGTGGAAATTTCAGTATTTTCATAGTTGAAATCATGAGTCAATTGAAGCTAGACCACCATGGAAAAGCTGGAAGCACTGGACAGCCGTTTCGTTCTATTATGGGACTCCTCAGCAGTGCGTTTAGATTAGTTTATTAAACTTATGGAAAAAGATGAAAGACCTTCATTGAATTATAAAGTGTTTTTGTTTGTTTTACAGATGCTGAATTAACACAAACGGAAACACCACTAGTAAGTTCTTAATAGTTAAGTCTAGAAGATGTTAACGTTTTGAAAAGCGTTTTTATGTTTTATCAGCTGATTATCTGCATACATTCAGGTCTACATTTTTTTCTAAAATGGACGATAAAAAACACTGAACATTCGCTACATCATTGGTAAGATACTTATTTATCATGCTCATCAAATTACAGTAACTGTAATGACACTAACATTAATTCATAAGCCTACAAGACAGAAATTGATAGATTTAAAGATTCTGACAAAGGAATAGAAATGTTGACATCAGCACCTCTATATTAAGGCCTTGCTTGTGGTTCGTATTGTATTTGGGATTCACAGTTTGTAGTCGGATTTCAGAATCAATGATATTGATTATTTAACAAACGTACAGATGACATTCATTCTTTTATTGTCTTAGACAGTCATCATTGACATCCTGCTAATATTGTTGTACCAGTGAACTGAGATGCTGTAACTGTTGAATAAATGGATCTTTTTGTCACTACTTGTTCACTAATTCTGGTTTGGCGGTTAGAAATATTTAATTACCCTGTATTTTATTCTCTATATGGATGTCAATATTCTAACCGCAACATATTCGTTTGAATACATATATATTCTATATTATGCAAGTATTCTTTTTATTACTTTAGTGGAAAAAATTGTGGGATGAGTTTTGGAAACATTTTATGGGCAATAGTACTTGGTCAGTTACGTAACAGGTATGACACTGCACACAATTAGCTATCTATGTTGGATTATTTTCGTTTTAATAGTTAGTCATTATCTATTATTTTGTGTCGGACTCATGTAGTACTCTATTGTGTTTATGTATCAATAACTGTTCTAAATGACTGCGTACAGATTACAAGGTATGGTGAACGAGAACACAAGTGGGGGCGACCAGTATATTGCTTAATACAAAATTATAGAGCTCTTTGGTAAAATGTAAAGACTTCATTTACAAATCTTCCACCAATTGTCACAAACTTCATTATTCCTTCATTGTCTTTATAATTAAGCCCTGTTTACACATTTGTTTTCTTCAATTCGCAATCTTCTGCTGCTAATCCCTCTACTTCTGCCTGGCATTACATACTACTTATATTGATAGACATAAGTAGCATACACCACAAAGACAGTCAATATCGATATTATAAATTATTTTTGATGCGAGTAAATTAGAAAGTTGAATGTAACAGATGTAAGTTAATAGACTAAAAAATAATACAATGTTTATCAGAAGGGGGGTTTTGTGGAGATTTTAGTAATTTTATATAGTCGAAATCATGAGTCAATTGAAGCTAGACCACCATG
>NW_017386040.1:190656-281101 GCF_000237925.1 Schistosoma mansoni | reverse complement strand
GTGGTCTAGCTTCAATTGACTCATGATTTCAACTATATAATAATACAATGTTTGTTTATTCATTACTAAATACATTGAGTCGCTTACATCGTGCTTCAAGTGTAAAACAAATAAGCTATATATATATATATAAACTTGTCTTAATTTTTTTTGACGTACATAAATGTGATCAATACATATTCACTATGATTGGTATAAATTATCCTTAATCACTTATTTTATGAATTATAAACTGTGTTCGTTCGAATTTATCTATTTTGTTTTGGTCGTTACGAAGTGAACATCATAAGTGAGGACAATCGAATGTACTTAAATCAGTCAGTCAGTCACAACGTAGAACTTCGTACGTACGTACATCAGTTCGAGTTGCCATACCACATTACCACAGAGATGCAGTTGTCGATTCAAATCCCATAGTGGTAGAAGTAGTAAGAGTAATCCGAAAGATTAGGGTTTGAAGATGTTATTTAAGGAGTATAATACAGTGAAATCAATTTGGAAAGAGAAAAAAGATAGGGACACGAAGAATTCAGATTAGAATTTGACAGGACACAAAGAGTGGATGCACCTTCGCCATTGCAAACGATTTTGAGCCATGTCATTCAAGGTCTCTAACCATCGATTGTTATCATCTCGCGAATCCCAACCAGGTAGTCTACACCTACCAACATGGCTCAGTCCACTTGTCAGTGACTTCATGGATTTGTGCCACGTTTTGGTCTGGCGACCCCTAGCTTTCTCCCAACCTATTCTTACGCCATAAAACATGTACTTAAATACAAAATTACAGAACATTTTAGTAAAATCTGAGAACCATGCAGTAAATACTTTATTTGCGAAATGTCAATCAATCGTCTCAGAATTCATTGTTTTTTCGTTTCCACACCAATCATTCTCAGCCTTCTGTCGTTAAGCCTTTCATCTTCAACTGATAACACATACTACTTATATCTATCGATATCAGTAGTACACACCAGTTATACTAAATGAAAGAATTAATTTAATTTATAGTGGTTTGAATTAGTTTGTTGTTAATATTTTAACTGGAATTTAATCAATCTTGGTTGATATATGTACATTCTGTACAGTTTATTATGATACAGCTTATTATAGAATGAATAAAAAAGATTTATTGAATGAAAAAAAGAGGGGGGATTTTGTATTTTTAGACCAATTTATGTGGTCAAAGTATCCAAATCGATAGATTGTTGATTTTTGTACTTTATTGATATTTCTCTTTTTCAATTTCAGACAAAAAAGAAACACAAACTGTTCAAAATAAGAACATCGTTGACAACATACAAATTCCCCATGTGAATCATGAATATTCACTTCCATTCATATAGAAACCAACTAAAATAATATATTTTGTGTTTAAATGAATTGTTTTTGTTATGTTCAATTAACTTTCAATAGTTTTGCATACTGTCTAATGTAAACTTAGTAAGGACATTATAAACATAAGTATCATCATTGATGTTGTTGTACAGAATACAAATGTTTTTCCATTTTGTAGTAACATGTGATTTCAAAAACATGTTCTCGTTTAAATAGAATAGATGGAATGCGGTTAACAGTGTAATTCGTCCAATTCAGAACTTGTCAACTGAATGTACCTAAATTTCAGAGTGAACATTCGTGATAAGCATCAACTTTCAGTAAAAACGAATAATATTCAAAATAATTGTTTATAGTTATTTATATCCCTTAAGTTCCTTCTGTAACACTAATTTTGATTAAAATAAAGAATCATTAATGATAAGTCTTCTAGATTCGGTTCCTAATCCCTTCTAGTAACTCCCAGGTTAAATCAACACAACGACTAGGACACAAGAGAAAGAGCACGAAATATGGAAGAGACGCTTCACTCCAAGAGTTTGTTTTTGCACAGAAAATTTAGAGTTTTTATAGCATTTTGGATGGCTTAGGGCTTCTGGAAACTTATAAAACTACTGATAAACATCAGCATATTGAACAACATGTAAAACTTTTTTAAATCACCTTGAAATTCATAATTTTCTTCTCTATATATAAGCAATGTGTACGTATAATCTTAGGGAGGAAATGATATTCTCAAGTGAATATAAACTTGTATCATTCAGTATCGTCATCTAATATGTCACCGTTGATCTACTAGGATTGAGACTGACATTCTGGAGGGTTGATATATTTGTAACTAATCGATTACTGAGTAGTGGACGGTATCAAATTAATCTAATCCCTTGATACTGATAGCTTGGACACTAGGTATGATATTCCAACTTAATCGGTAGAATTTGATCAGTACTAAAGAGTAGAAATGGAAAATATTCCTCACTCATTATTCCGTAAGTACTCACACGTAAATATACTATTAACTATTATTTTATACACCCCGATTGCAAATGTAATTGTAAACAGAAGTGAAATTTATCGATATCGATATAGAATAGTATTGTATTTCAAAAACAAAAGAATTAGAAAAGTCGAGGGGGACTATGAGTTATGAACTACCTTTGAGCGATGATAAAGTGACCTTAAGGAAATTCACCTACTTACTAAGGTTAAAAGAGTGTTATAAATTGGTATCAGGAATTAGGATTAGTATTAACAGTTAGAAGTAAGGGTTAAGAATTCAAGTTAGGATTTTCATCACACGATGACATCAGCTGTAATGTAAAATTACTATTTGATCATATGGATGAATGAACTTCACGTTCAAAATGCTAAACCTGCTATTGTAGTGAACTAGAACACAAGTAGGGATAATCAAATGAATTCGCACACAAATTACAGAATCTCTTTTAGATGGTGAAGCTTTTTAGCTCAGGTGGATGATTTTAATGGAGTTTTGTTCACTGAGCTGGATGGTTTCATCGTAGAGCTTTCATCGTTCTTCTGAACGACATCGACCAATCAACATCAAGATGTACAGGACAAACTGTGAACCACATGTGGAGAAATTCAAACACTTCACTTCTAATCAAAGTTTGTGCTGATGATGTCGTTCAGAAGGACGATGAAAGCTCCACGACCAAACCATTCAGCTCAGAGAACGAAACTCCATGAAAACAGAATGGTTTAGTAAAATCTGAGAACGATACAGTAAATTCTTCATTGATAAAATATTGATCACTCGTTTCAGACTTTATTATTCTTTCGTTTCCACATCAATCATTCCCTGTTCTCATTCCCTTTTCTTCAACCTTCTTAACCTTGTACCTCGAGGTATTTCATTTTCGAGTGATGATACATACTACTAAGGCTTTAATAAACCTTAGTATAAACCCTTTAACACTTTTATACAACACCACAAAAGCTGAATTAAGATCAATCTTATGACCTGTTTCAATTATATGTTTGGCAATAGAGGATGATGGATGTTTAACATTTACTCTTATCGGGTCATTCGATTCTATTTATTTCTGCAACCATTTTGGTACATGTTCATACACCCTACTTTTGAGAACACGATTGTTCCTCCTTATGTATGTGTGACCACATACACATTAAAATTAGTAAACACAGTGGGATATGACACAATCGTTTTCATGTCTTTTAGGTTTTGGATGAAGCATGAACCTTATTGTTTCTTTGATAATGATCTTTGCTGCATAATATTTTTGTTGATCACTGATTTAAGACTTTGTTTCAATAAAAGTCTATTTGAATCACCTCTAAAATGGTAAAGTGATGTAGATAGTGTAATTTTTTTCCTGCCAAAGCTACAATAGATCTCATTGTACCATGAACTTTCTATCTATTTATGAGTTTAAATGAATATTTTATAGTTGAAATCATGAGTCAATTGAAGCTAGACCACCAAGGAAAACCTGGAAGCACTGGACGGCCGTTTCGTTTTATTGTGGGACTCCTCAACAGTAGTGCACATCCACGATCCCGCCTCGCGAGATTCGAACCCAGAACCTATTAGTCTCGCGCTCGAACGCCTAACCTCTAAACAACTGAGCCGGCTGGTATCCAATGATGTTAATGTTTAACTTCACGTAATTGAGAAACCGTCTACCATTGTCTTCAAAGAGTTACTATCTCATAGCAAACCTGGTTGAACTCTACTGCTCTTCACTAGAACTTGAGAAAATATCTCTTGAAGCTATTTCGTGATGAATATCTTGTTCAAGAACTTAACATCATCATCATCATCATCATCAATAGAGTCAATCGTACAAATATGATAAACAATTTTTTTTAAAAAAAAAGAAGAACGATACAAACTGTCAAACACATTACGTTTATTACTATTATTATTATATATGTAAATATTTTTTAATAATTACATTTGTTTTATTTATACCATATAATAAATTTGATATCTTCATTATTTCATTAAAAATTGATTTTTCATTATTAAATTTAATCATTAAATTGATTTTTAATTGTTTATTAAATTTAATAAATTCATTCAATAAATTATGATTATTATTATTATTTAATTGATTTAATAAATTATAATAATTAATTAATTCCCATAAATATTCATAACTAATAGAACCATATATTAATTGAATCCATTCAATTGATTTATGTAAATATAATAAACCAATATTTTGAATAAATAACCAATTTGATTGATTAAAATTATTTTTAATTAATTTTGATTGAATTAAATATTGTCTACCTAATATATTTAATAAATTACCTATATCATTATTATTATTATTATTATTAGTAGTAGTAGTATTGGTATTAGTAGTAGTAGTAGTAGTAGTAGTACTTGATAATGACCACAAATGAGTTGACTCAAGTTTATTATTATTATTATTATTTTGTATAGCTTCAATTGTATTCTTTAAATCCTCTATTGATTGTATAGATTGCCAAGGTATTTGTAAAAGCTAAAAAGAAACAAAACAACAACAACAAAAATTGAAGAGGAGAAGAATTTTTTTGATAAAATAATTATATCAAGATAATCTATTAAAGATGTATAAATGATGGAAATAAAGACTTTGATTAATTATAGTCTTTAATATCAATTAATGGGAAATTAAAAAAAAAAACTTTCATCGATACGATCATATACATTGGAAGTTTTAATGAATATCAGGACTTAATTTAATTGATGGATAAATTGTTGGGTGTTTAAAAGTGAAATATGCTAGGTTTGAGTATAAGTAACAATACTTGGTTACAGGTATATCCAAGTGAAAAATTCCAAATAGGATAGAGCACCAAGATCAGAATTTTCAATACAGATATCAAGACAATTCTACTGTATGAGGCGGAGACGTGCAGAACTACGAAAGCCATCATCCAGAAGATACAGGTGTTTATCGACAGTTGTCGGATCCGTTGGTCAGACACTATCAGCAACATTCTACTGTGGGAGACAACAAACCAGATTCCATCCAGTGGAGGAAGAAATCAGGAAGAAGCGCTGGAAGTGGATAGGACACACATTGGGGAAATCACAAGGCATGTCCTCACATGGAATCTTGAAGGACAAAGGAGAAGAGGAAGACCAAAGAACACATTACGCCGAGAAATAAAGACAGACATCAGAAGAATGAGCAAAAATTGGATAGAACTGGAAAGGAAGGCCCAGGACAGAGTGGGTTGGAGAATGCTGGTCGGCGGCCTATGCTCCATTGGGAGTAATAGGCTTAAGTAAGTAAGTAAGTAACTTATTCTAGATTCCACTATTATTCACATTCTAAATACACTAAAAAGATAATCATATTAAAATAAGAATGTAGAAAAACTTAACAATAAACATTAGAACTGTCATAATATGTTGTAGTTCAATGATATTTTTGATTTATACGCTTCCTATAAGCAAGCCCAAAATACCCGCTCCAAACAGAAAACTTAAAGTGGGCAGTTTATTTTGAATAATCAACCGAATTATTAAATATCGATACATTTTCAACCAACAGAGTATGTCTGTTTCTTCAGAGAGTGAAACAAAATCTTGACCAAAAGTGTGCAGCCTTTAGCCTATTTCATTTATTATTTTAGCCTTTATCTAACTGACTCAGCTTATCAATGAAACACTTATGTTTTAAAGAAAACTTCACTTATTTTAGCCAGTTTATGAAAAAAAAGAATTTTTAAAACAACAATATTTATGATAATGCTTCAATGATGCAAATGAACTCATTTATCATCTTCAATTTAGATCGTGATTTCCCGAATCATTTCGTCATTATTACACTATCAATTAGTTTTCCTCAAATTATAATGTTTATGAAATAATATTTTCTAATATTATTGATATTCCACGATACTGCATGACTGTCATGCATTGTCTTCATTGAGTAACTACCTCACACCAGACACAGTTGAACTCCACCGGTTATTTGATGGAGAAGTTGAGTAACATAGATCAAAATTAGAGTCATAATAGCGCGAATGTATTCACGTTTCATCTTACTCGAGGTCTTCAGTTCAACCATTCCTTCAAATATGCATTCTCATTTCATCTTATAAAACTATATTTCTCAGTGTTTAACCTTTCTTAAAATCTATCTTACAACAATTATTTCGACTATTTCAATACTACTAATGCTACTACTACTACTTGTGTTCATTCCATCCAATTGTGTTGATATGGTATAAAAAATTGAGTAGTGAAATAATTATGTGAGGGTCTGTTACTGATTATTACCAGTTGACCTGATTTTCAGTGATGCTGTCAACCTATAACAGTCGTTTTTACATAGTACTAAATTTCAACAATAATACTTACTTTGTCAGCAGTATCTTTCCATTCGATTAACATTTCATTGGCTGGGACAACAGACATTTGTTGATCTGTAATTGAGGTAGACAATGACAAAGATTGAACAGGTTTACTACAATGTTCACAATCACAAATAAAAAAATATTGTTGTTGAAGAAGTGTTACACGTTGAACACTTGATGGATAGTGTAAATAATGCGGTCCATAACAATGAAATACTTCAGTACCAGGTAGAATTGGTTTTAAACACCGTAAAATTAAAAATGATTCCTATGTGTAAGACAAAACGGAGAGTATGAGTTAATATTTTATTGAAAAATAGTTTCATTTAGTATTTCAATTTAAAATAATGTTATCCAAGATAATTAAGAGAATTTCAAATAGGTTAGGAATGTTAGATCCTCAGAAATCAATTGGGAAAAGTCTCATTTTTTGTAATTTCATTATGGAAAGTCAAATTTATAATTCTCGAGACGAAAGCGCCCATTTTTTTATTCAGTTTGTATTTCCCACTTGGAAGGACTTTAAATGTCAATTATTTCTTTCCTCTTTTAGTACGCTACTTTGTGACGTCTTTCAAGGACATTTTTGTGCTGTAGGTATACGAATGAGTTGTGTGCTTGTTCGTTCGTGCTTCCGGGCTATCCGTGGAATATATATTTTCCCGGCTGAATCTGGTCTTCTTTTTTTAGTTAGCAGGACTGGGGTGTAGTGGAATAGCTTAGCTTGTCCTGTTATTGTGTTGCTGACTTTTGTTCCGTTCGCCGGTTCTAGGTGATATCGTAATCCCCACAAACATAGCGGCGCTGAGTAGAATTAATTATTACGATAATTTAGAGTTTTGATGCAACTGGCAAACTGTATGCTTCCTTTAACAATATCAAAGAATAACATTTTACAATTATATTTATAGCTATTGTACACACACATAACCATCTATAGCTTCGACGAAAGAGAAAAGTCCAACGTGATAATCTCTACAAAAAATAACGAAATTGACTGGAAAAGAAGCATAGAATATGAAAAGTGTAAACACTTCTACATAGATAAGAATTTAAACAGCTGACTATTCTCAGGCTCATCCTGATCTGATCTGTGAAACAATTTTATGATCAACTATTAAAATTGGCTGAAGTGGAAATTACAAACACTGGGTGTCAACTCAATGGTCGTCTAAAATTGACATACCATGAAGTCTAAACGTACTAAAAGGCAGTAGGTGCTGAAGGATTGAATATTATGTTGAGATAACTGTCAGTTGCTTCACGATAGTCTAGCTAAAGTTAATTTATAGAGTAAACATCTTCAAATTGAACAACCCCCACAAATATCCCCTCATGTTGAAAGAAATAGTCGGTATGAGGTTGTGGAGATCATGAAATTTTACCAAAATCATCACACGACCAAGGTTAAAACATCAATGAAAACCCAGAAACACTGGAGGGCCGTTTCGTTCTAGTATGGGACTCCTCAGCAGCACGCATACACGACCCTGCATGCAGAAATCGAACCGTTTCATGCAGACTCAGTGGTCTAAAGGTCAAGGGTTCGTGCAGGTCCTGGGTTTGGTCCCTGCGTGCGGAGCCATGGATGCACACTGCTGAGGAGTCCCATACTAGAAAGAAACTGAGGTCCATCGCTCCCAGGTTTTCGATGGTGGTCTAACTTATTTTGGCTTATGATTTCACTTAAATAAATATTTTAACGTTTAGTTCCTGAACACTGTATTAAGGAAGAAATACTAATTATTAGTGGCCCAGTCAGTTATGAGCAATATCGGACCTGAGACATATGTGCATTGGTTCAAGTAGCTGCAACCAAATCAGTACAACGAGATAGAACTATCGGGACACATTTCACGATAGTAGTAGAAGTCGGCTCAAAATCAAGGAGAAGACAAAGAGTAAGTAGATTAGAAAAGTAATGAAGAAACGTTTATCGCTCAATTAGATAAGATAGGCTTGAGAATGTAGAATTGTGAATATCGATTGCTTGCATGTATAACTGTAACACTTTTTTTCGAGTCCAATAAAAGACTACAGAGGGAAACTGAACTACCAGCCATTTAAGATTGGATCTGATTTGTATTAGGATTCTAGGGGGATTCTGTGATGAGGTTTTAAGAAGCCAGGAAAAGGTTGAGGAAATTTTTGTTCAATATAGATAGATTTCTATAAAGTTGATGGATCATGTGTGAAACTTTGACTGAATAATTATTTACTCTGTTGATTAATTTAGCATGTTTCCATAGCTTGAAAGTAATAAAAAACCCTATAAATACATTTGTCTTCGTACCATGAATGAACCTTGAAGTAAAGTTTCCACTCTTAGTTTGCACCTTTTCTCTACTATCTACGACTCAAATCGATGAGCATTTGGGGAATCTATGAACCGATAAGAAAGTAAATATCAAGCGTTTGAATATCAGATATATCAGTCTGTACCGACGTTATGCCAGGAAAATGTAATGCTACGCTCAATAAGTTAAGTTTCAAGTGAACTACTCTATACAATTCTTATTTTAGAGGAGGAAGTAAGCGCAATGCGAATTAACGATGGCTTTTTGGAAAAAATTATCGCGTATCATATGTGCTCATTTGATATTCTAATACATCGCTTTCTATAAAAAAACTTTATTGTGATGCGAATGTGATACTGTATGAAATAGCTTCGAATTCGTCAATATTGTAGATATATGCTTTAGTGACACAAGTAATAACTCGAGTGGAGCATGAGTTTAATATCTTCAAATAATTTCCTTTAGCCACACATAATGTGGAAACTTGATTCGTTGCAAAAAGTGAGTCATTTTATCTGTTAGCCTCATTCTAACTTGATTGTAAGCAATAAGTCAACAACACAAACGAGTAGGCAACCTGCTATTGGTTACTATTTTATGCAATCGGTTAGTAAGTAAATATGGTGTCGCTAATTCTGAGGTGGTGAAGAAGATTTGTAGTTCAGGAAGTTCATGTTATCTTTATTGTGTTAGGTGGTTGTCTGAGTCTATTACTGATATATACGCTTCCTAGCAACTTGATTGAAAAAACCAAGCTTCAGTAGAAAGTTTTACTTGGCTAACCGGAATCAAAATATATGCACAAAATCATTCATTAATATAGGTGCATCCCTCGGAAAATTTGGCCAGATCCTCAATAAATAATGCATTCATAAGGAAAATTAATGATTTTTTTCTTGATTATATATATTTTCCATAAAGAAGTCTAGTATTTCTAATATTTTTAAGCGAAATTTAATGTTAGACAAAGTGAAAGAATGGATTATTGGGTAAAGAACTTGATTCTGAAACTACGATCCAGCAACTGAAATTCCACTGATATCCATATCTATTTTAAGTAATCGGGTACCAGTATCATTAAATATCAAATAGCCGAGTGTATTAACCAATATTCAGTAAGAAAGTTACATTAGAATTATTTTTTTAGCCAATTATCATATTGACTACGGATCATAGACTAGTTTAAAACGATTATTCAGTGTTGTCGTTCAGCGATGAGAACCATCCTTCAGTATATAGCCCCCAAATGCCCTGGCATGGCCGAGAGTGTTGAGGGCCCGCCCTCTCTCTCGAAATACTCTCACATGGCCTCGCGTATACAGTCACTGCCAGGGGAGTCCTACTCACTACCTAGTTGTTTACGAAATTGAGAGGACAAAAAGCGAATATGTGGTGCTTTAACCGGGCCAGCGGACACGGAAAGTTGGAAAACCACAATTCTAAACCAATGGTGCACATGGGTTCCAGTATCCTGAAGGAACAAATGGCGTATGAATCAATCGTTGGTCACCGGCTACCATGGGACTGCATCTCCTCACGATGCTCCACTGCCTTGTGGATCAGATTTTTAGGTTAAAGGCTCGGGGTATGGCCCCCTAAGAAAACCACTTGCTTCAGTTTGGGCACCTGTGCAGTATCACATCCCTCACACAAATCAAATGAGATTTGTGCGGCGCATATGTATTCGGTGCCCCTTTGTACCAATATTTATGTGATCAAATAAATAAATAGATATTTCAGTATATAATTACATCTTTAAGGGATTAATTGGGACAAGTTTGAGATCTATATCAAAATCCTTATTCAGATGTAAAATACTTGAATATTGAAATGAGAATAATCATACATTAAAATCACACTGTGTAAGTTCAAAAGACCTTTTTTATTTTGTTCCAACTTTAAGATTCAATTGAAATCTGAATAACGGAAAATATACAACTTTAAATATGTGTTAGCGGTGTTTTACGTGCTTGGAAGTAGTAATCGATATGAGACCCTGTTTGAATTATGTATAATGCTAATGGGCACTTACAGCAAGACGCATATGTGATCTCAAGCTTATTGATACTACCTTTGGGATTCGAACCAAGCTTCATAGACTAAGATGTTACCACTACTGAGACCATCAATGACCCCTCTCTTGTAGTGTATCACAGTAAGGCATCTCATAACATAAAGTTTTGGCTACCATTTAACCAATGTTAGTGCATGAAGAGAATTATCCTGGGATTAAAGATGTGGTCATAGATTCATAAAGAATTCAACTAATTTAATTCTACGAAAATGGAATATGTTATTGACTAACTTCAAAATTATGGGCTGTATTCGGATCGCATGAATGATTTAATAGGCTAACACATGGGAAAAGGCCAGTTGCAATGCGGATTTGTTGAAATTTGCAAATAAAAGGATAAATTAATTTTAGATCATTGGCATCATTAACATTTATTTGATCCGAAGGAAACCATGTTTGAATATCAGAATCATTGACTTCAATTTCAGTGATAGCGTGTGCATTACACTGAAGACGTCTTAACGTGTCGAAACACCAGAGACCTTGGATCAATTCATTGTTAGTTGATTCCAAATTTGTTTTATTATTGTCATTATTACTGCTACAGTTTAAAATTTTCGATATTAACCAACCAGTAAGCGCATATTCGAATAGTTCATCAACGTGAAAGTTTGTAAAATGTTCAACTAATTGATCAGTAGTAAAAAATGGATTATTATCAATATTTTCGTCGGCAGATGGATGGTGATAGTGCTGACGAAGCCATGCTAGACGAAAGCACAAATGACCCAATCCCATGGAATTTAAAAGAAACATAAATCTAGGAAATTTGTAAATAATGCGAAGAACAAAAAAGCGTGATAAAAAGAGGTTAACTTATCTTTGAACAACATAAATTGAGACTGCAGATGGAACGACAGTAGTTTCGTCCCAGTATGAAGCTCCCCAGCAGTGAACATACACAAGCCTATCGAGAATGGAATCCAGGAACTTCAGGTATCGCAGTGGGAACTTAGTTTTGAAATCCGAAAGTTAGTATCTCTTAGTTTACACTTTTAACTTTAACCAATGAGCGGCGGAGTTCAACTATTTCAGGTGTGAGGTAGTTACCCACCAATATCATTCGAAGATGGATAAGCAATATCGTTAATTGATTGAAATTAGGAAGGTAAATCATTGGATTCTGGCTCAGTGATGTGAAGGTTAAATGCCAACCACGAGGCCTGAGAGTTCTGGGTTTGATCTCTGGCTGGATCGTGGACGCCCACTGCCGGAGTCCCATACTAGAACGAAACTATTTTAATGTAGGTATCATTACCAAGTTCTGATTTGATAATTTTGAATAAATTGAGCATTGGGTAGATTGTTATAAATAAATAAATTAATATATTTGTAATATCTCAATGAGTAGAAAAATTAGATTTTCTGACATTTCGTGACACAATATTGTTATAACCAGTTTCTCTCATGAAGGAAATTATTTCTACGGGCCTTATAATTTTGGAAGTTCTCAACTCAGCCAAGAATTGGAATCTTTATTACCGCAGTACTCAATTCGATCATGAGCGTTAGATCCTTGATACCGTAGATCGATAATGAAAAGGGTCAGATAAATCAATAGAAGTGGAAACAACATAGAACTATATCCGTCAGGACCTCAAAAATGCAAGCTCCCTAGGATAACCTCATCTACCTCTTTGAATTATGTTTTCGATAGTACTAGCCTTAATTCCAAAGATAGTAGTCTTATACACTTGATACTATTTAATTCCGTTAACAGATCTCAGTCATATCTTCCTTGAGTATTATTTCTTCCACTATTTGTCTTATCAGCTGCACCGGAGTTACTGCAAACTGAGATTCAAGGTGCACGATATTCATAAACTTTAGTGGGGCTATTCTAGATTTACCTAAGATGAAGCTAAATTTCACTGTACTTACATCATACTCCATTCTCAAGACTCCCATTCGCTGAAGCTGAGGAATAATTGAGGTGTCTGAAGGGAGTACGACTGCATACCATAGTCTGAGACTGAGTAGGGTTATTAATTGGGACTGACATCTCAGAAGCCCAATGTGTTTCATACCAACACATAAAGAGATTTAAGCGACCCTATATATTGTTGACCATACTTGGATAGGTGTTATCGAAATCAAATACTCAAGTGAATAAGATAATCATTATAAATTATTTAGAAACAAACAAATCTATCGAAGTCAACATCACCAAAATGTTTGAGCACGAGTTCCCAGAAAACCAACACTCTAAAGAGACTGAAATGTCAACATTTGATAAATAGATCCTATAAACTACTGATAGATGTATGATACTATACAACGGCCACTATCAAGTGCCTTCGTTACTCTGATGAACAGACTGATACTCATTATCAAAGAATAAACGAGAAGCAGAAGACGACTAAACTTCATGCACGAAAGGTTTTTGAAAGATGAACACCAACTTAGACCGTATACTAGTATCCTCGTCGTATTGAGAACAAAGTTGCTTATTCTGAATGTTGCAGACTGTTGATAAAAAGACAATTCATAATGTAAATGCCAGTGATACTAATTGACTGCCTAAACCAAATTAAGTGGAGTGACATAATAGTCTGTGACCAAATAGTTGAATGTTAGAAAGGTTTAAGCACTAGGAGAACGTTCATATTTTTGATAATAGGAATAATAACTCAGACTAATTCTCCAACCCCTTTTTATCAAGTCGCCTGTAAGATATGTGTATTATGACTGTATTACTTATGAGTAACTAGTTTTCTTGTCGCATAATTTCTTTTCTGTATTTTATTGGATACACTTTATTTGTCCTGTCATATTGAACTGATGATTAATCAATTAGTCCTTTTTGACTGTTGCTATATATATATATATATATATTCCTGAGAATCCAAGATGGTCTTCTGACTTTAATCGACTTTGAAGGAGTTATTCTAATCAATCTAACAAGATCACTTACAAGGTAAAACAAGACGCGCAAACACAGCTTACCGACATTCTGCCAGATGCCAAACTAGTTGCTGAAAATCACGAAATAGGTATGAGGGATTTGAAATTTCTGCGCAATAAGAATTACAACTAGTCCTATTCGATAATTCGCAATACGCAGCATCACAGCAGTATGGACAGACAAAACCAACGGAGTTTAATTGACTAAAGCATTTCAAACATTGGTTCATACGTTGTGATGGTAGAAGTAATAAATATTCAAATGTGTTGCGATCATTATTATTACTATGGTAGGAGTGTGCATTTCTATTTGCTGCCCATCCACCAGCAGGTTCAACCGCTATAATATCGCCTGGTTCAAAGGATTTAGTAGCGATGACATGTCTGCCTTTTTCATGATTTGTATCAATACGTACACCGTTTGAAAGCCCATGGTACTATAATAATAATAATAATAATAATAATAATAGTAATAATAATAATAATAAAATGTATAGAACAAGAGATTTGTAGTTGGCTTTAACTATATTGATTCATCACTAAGTAATAGTGACTAATGTTATGTTTGTCTAATCCTCTTAGTTGTGATCGAATTCAATCGATCAAATTGAAATGTGACTGCCACTAGTCTATGTGACTTGATATCGAATATAATATGTTGATATTTTAGTTGGTTGGAGTTAGTTGGCAAGAAACCATGAATCCAGGTTTTGTGCTAGTAAGCGCTTGTCACCAAGGTGAACCTAAAATCTTGAGGGAACTGGTTTTCCTCGTGAGTTCCGAACCTATCGTCTAGATTCACAGTCTGAGATATTATCATTGAACTATTCATGCCGTAACTGACTTTTAGTAAGACTAAGATGTTTACATTGATTAATTACTGAGTAGCTATATTAACGTTTAAAAACCAATACCAACTAAAGAATCAGTGAGAACTAAGTCTCAGAGCATTGAATATGAATTTCATTCTGTTTAAAGACTTGTCAGTTGTATAAATGCACCCCGAAAACACAAGATAAAACTCAATATTCTTCAAGTCACTTGCCGAGTACCATGCACTTAGATATCATGAGTCAAATAAAATTATCCCCGTTTTCCAAATTCGATTACATCCTAGTAAAGTGCAATTCTTATCCAGTGTTACAACCTCACATTAGAGTCTCATAAAATCATTCCTCATCATCCCCTAGATATTGTGTTTCAGTACCATTCCAGTACTTCTATTTCGTGAAGTCGTTCCTTCGTTTCTGAACCACATAAAGGTTAAGCTATCTCTGAGAGACCTGGATTTTATCACTGATGAGGTCTTGAGTATGCACTGCTGAAAAGTTTCATGTTAGAACGGAACAGCTATTCAGTTACCCTGATTTCTAATGGTATCTCAACTGAAATAAATCCGCGACAAATACACTCAACATTGTCTTTAGGTTTACTATTTCCTACTATCACTGATTTACTGATTATATTGGTGTCTGATGTGACTATCGAGTTAATAAATATACTTAAACAATAGACTAAATTCATTTACTATTGTTTGTTTGAATCTTATTATCGATGTTTAGGACTGTAACTGGTCAGTCTCTAATTGGTATATGTGCATACTGTGCGTACTGCCTCAATATAGCCTTAATTCACAAGCATTGTAAGCAATGATGGATAGTGGCGTCCTGGATTCCACTGCTAGCCACTATCCATCTTTGCTTACAATAGACTAAATTATTAAACCACTAATTTCTTACTAATTAGACTAAAACTTTTTAGAACTTACCAAAGGGTTATGATCGTATTTTGGTGTTGGGATATCCCAATGATTTTTTACACTGTTTTTATTCTCATTAATAAGTAGAGAAATAAGCTTGGTATGAATTTCCAGTAATTTGTGCGATGTAAGTGTAGAGTTCCAATCAATAAGGGTAGGTAAATTTAAATGGTTACAACATTGATTGAAACGAGTTTTTAAGCGATTTATTGATGAATTATTACTACAGTTCTGAATATTTGTCACATTCAAGTGTAATTCCAATGCAGTTAGTACAGCTTCTAAACAAGATGACCATAATTGTTGATGTGCAAGTACAGCAGATAAATTACCGTGCAATAATGCACCTTCTAAACAAAATTCATCATTTTGACTAGTTGATGACATGAAATATGCATTAGGTGCATGAAGTAAACCAGTTCGATAAGCTGTTGCTGAAGCATTTAAGTTGCCTTGCCTGGAAATTTAGAAATAAGATATCAAAAGATACGTATTATATATATATAAAATGTTAGTGACTGACTGGAAATATCACACTTGAATTTCAAAATCAGTAATACTTTGATGAATAACAAGCCACGTGGAAATGAGATCTGTGTTGTTGATGAAACAGTAGGTTGGAAGAAAACTAGGAATGGCCGAACCAAGATATGACATCAGTAGATGAAGTCAATAGCTGTTGGTTTGAACCAAATTGGTAAATGTAGATTACCTGGTTGGAGTCTGCTTGAAGACTAGGTGATTTGGATCAGAATCACTCACCATAGGGCAGATGCACTCACTATTTATCTTTCCATTAGGAATTCCAGTGTTCTTTCATACAAACCTTTCCATTCTGTCTTTCCGAATCTTATGCATATTGTTACGTTCTCACTGTTAATGACACTAAATTATTTTAATCTCTTTAACCATCTACGTTGCTATTTTTATCTAGTTGTGCTAACGTGGTATGGCAACCTGGGCCGGTGACATCTGTCTCAAATTCTAAGTTGATAGTGACTAACTGGAAATGTCACACTTACATTTCAAAAAAAATGACACTTACATAACATGAATTTTATATAGAACAATAAAGTCACTAACCAAACATTTTAGTGATATTTACGTTCACCTAGTTGTATTGACGTGGTATTTTCTTTTCATTCAATGATTTAAACTTGCTTAACTCTTATGATCTTAGTCTAGTACACAACATTTCCTTATATTCCTAAAATTTTCTATGTAATTCAACAACCAAGATCAGGTTTGTTTAAAAGTTGGAAAAACAACAACGCTACTCAAAACAAAGTGGAGCGGTGTTTTCATTCGTAGTCCAGTAGTTGAAAGTTAGTATCTCTACAAATTAGCTATGCTATCACCATACATTTTATTAACAGTTTTACAACTTTCTTTCCAACAACAGCAAACATCTGATATATTCAGCTCATTCAACTAAACAAGTTTTCACACTCGGTTTAGTTTGATAATCTTATGTACACTCGAATTTGTTTGTACCTTGAAGATAGTTGTTGGATTAATTCAGTTTATTTAATTCTAGTAATTAGACTTCGCTTCACAAAACATGTAGGTCCCCCGAATGCCCTGCTATGGCCGAGAGTGGGGAGAGTCAGCTCTCCCTCTCCAAATGTTCTCATACAACCACTACCAGGGAAGTTCTACTGAATACCTTCTGGTGGCGAGGGTGTTGTTTACGAAATTGAGAGGACGAAAACCGAATGTCCTGTGCTTTAACCGCGCCAGTGGACACGGAAGGTTCACCTAGGGAAGTTGGAAAACCCTGATTCCAAACCAATGGTGCACATGGGCTCCAGTATTCTGAGGGAATAAATGGCGTATGAATCAATCGTCGGTCACCGGCTACCATGGGACTGCATCTCCTCACGATGCTCCACTGCCTTGTGGATCAGATCTTTGGGTCGATGGCTCGGGGTGTAGCCCCCTAAGGAAACCACCTGCTTCGGTTTAGGCACTCGGGCAGTATGTTAACCCTCTGTTTGGTGTCTCCTTGTACCAATGTTTATGTGTTTAAATAAATAATATATATTAAGATAAGAAACATACTTGAAGTAATCATTTCCTAATTTCCTATAATATTGAGCTTTCTTACTACTTTTCATACAAATATTTCCCATATTTAATTCATTTATAAAAGGTATTATACGACGTAAATCATTTGTTGCATTCTCATTAATATAATTAACAATTCTATAATAAAATGAAGCGGATAATTCAGTAGAATTAGCTTGTATAGCTAATTTTTTAATTTTATTTGAATGATCAATTTGCTTATTTAATAAATGTAAAGATAATTGACGATTCTTATGTACATAATTTAATTCCATAGAAATTAATTTTGTCCATAATGTACTAACATGATTTGATTCAGTTGATTTAATATGATGATGATCAATATCAGTATCCATTATACTGGTACCTTGAATGATAAAACTGAAATCAATAAAAGAAAGAAAGAAAAAGATAAATAATGTAATTATTAGTAATATGATAAGATGTCTTTCTTTTTTCTTTTCAGCTAAACTCTCTAGTCAATACTAAGTGAATTCAAACTTCACCTCATTGCACAAGCAGGTGGTTATCAGGACTCAGTAGCTGAGTGGATAACGCGATGGCGTTTGAAGCGAAAGGTACTGGGTTCGAGTCTCAGAGTGAATATCAACTCTGAGATGCAGGTACATCCAGATGATGAGTCCCAAATAGGACGAAATGCACGTCCTGGATTCCAATGCTAGCCACTATCCATCTTCTCTATCCAATAGTTTTAATTTATTCCATAGAATTTAATTAAAAATTAAATGGCTATCAAGATAATTAAGTTAAACAGTCAACAGTCTGATGGATTAATGTATTTTTTAGTGATGACTGGATAATATTAGACAAGTTATAGTGAAATCTAAGTAGTTCAACATTGGATTATGATTTTGTCTGAATTTAGGTTATTGTATGCAGTTAGTAGCAGGTTCTATATATCTGGGTTTCGGGCTAACTGGTAAACTGGTCAGCAAAATACACCTTTTCTAACAAGACCCAACTAGGAAGAGGGAACTTGGGTATGAAGATTTTTGTCAATTACTTTCAATTATGCAACATCAAACACTAAGCTTCTACATTGTTAGGAGTAGTTAAAACTCAAAGAGGAAATGATCATAGGACTATTTAAGACATAATTCAAAACTAAACAGAATTGTAAATGAAAATATTGGTCTATAAATTCAAACGACCCCATCCCGTAGAAAACCAACTCGCTAAATAAAACGCTAACCAGAAAAATTATTCACCAAAATTAACTCATTTATCAGGTATTTAGGTATAAGCCACATTCCAAGTGTGAGAGCTTATGATACTATCAAGTCGACTAGAAAGGAGTAGGCAGAGTGGGGTTTGAAATCGGGACCTAAAGATCAGAAGTCAAATGCTTTAACCACTGAGTGACAGCTCAGAATGCAAACTGAGTCGTTGAAGAACTTTCCAAAAGTAGATATATCAATGGAAGTTGATTAGTAAGACTAGTAGTTATATGTACCTAGTTTGATTTCATTGTTAATCGATTGTCTCAAATATAGTTGTACATAGTCGGCTTTGAGCTACGTATTTTTAAATAAGGGTCAGGAATAGTGCCGTAAAATACAAATCGAGTTAAGCATATGTACTCGGAGTCGAATCATGAGTCATACTGTCTACAAACTATTGGCTAAATAAGCTAAAATTACTTCTCGACAATTTCTTTCAGTAATTCATCTATAAGTACAGAAATAGATGAGTAAAGTAATATTACCTTAGGTCTTTTCATGAACAAAAAGACTGAAATTCCATCTAAAAATATAACTAGTAGAACACATTTATCTAAAATAACTGATAGATTGCTATTGAGATTAGACATGGGGATTGTTGGCTTCTTGGCCTAAGAGCTAATACGCTTAGCGTGAGGCATGGAGGTTTTGGGCCCAACCCTCAATGGGGCAGCGAGTGCGTGCCGTTGAGGAGTCTCAATACTGGGACGAAACAGCTACCGAGTATTTCCTAGTTTTCACTGGTTGTCTAATTAAGGTCAGTTCGTGATGCAAACTATGACACATGTTCAGTTGAAACAGTATTGACATTTTAACATGATACTGAAAAAATTTTTATAGCTAAGAAAAAGTCCATTATTCCGAATAAAATGACAAAAATATGCTGAAAATAATAAACGAAAACGAACTCGGATTCTTTCGTGAAATTTTTAAACAGTAGAAATGCATTTAAAGGTAGTTGAAGCAGCATTATGGTTAAGTAATAACGAGATTATAAGAACTAACCTAATAATCGAGTCTGTATGATATGAAAAGTAGTCTCTTAAATGCGTATTCATAGCACCGGTATACATTCTGTTGGTATTAATTTCATTTCTTTTCTCTAACTGGGTTAATTTTAACCCAATTATGTTGTTCAACTGTGTAACCGGTTATTTCTATTATTAGTATTACTACTTGTAATCTACCCTTCAATATTTTGTATAAGTTTTTAGTATAGTAAGTATTGGTTCAAACTACCATTAATAATATATTAGGTGTTCACTTGAGAAATTTTCGGCATGGTTTGTCAAGAACGTCCTCAATTTTTACTGTGTTGTACTCAGCAGTTTCAGTAATTTCGTTCATCTAATGGGTAAGTACTAAAGGTTAGGAATGTAAATTTTAAGTCCAAACTTTCACTGAAGTTATACTCTCTTGCGTGCACGAATCTCACTGTTAGAAACAGGTTCGGCAGTCTAGAGGTTAAGCATTCACGTGTGGGGTCTTGGATGTGCACTGCTGAAGAGTCTCACACCAGGACTAAACGGCCGTCCAGAGCTTTTAGGTTTTCAATAGTGGTCTAACTTAGATCGGTTCGTGAATTTATTGATAATTATATCTGTCTGGAAGGAACTGTTCGGTGGGACTATACCTTAACGTATATCACTCAGCAAGTGGATAGAAAAAATGATTGAAAGCACTGGGTACGATGTATTTAGTGAACATCGAAAACGTTGTGGATAAACATAGTCAAGTTTTCTATCCGGTTTCAAAAATACATCTTGACTCTATTAAATGAAGCACTAATAACCTTTTTTGAAACCTTATTCACTGTAACTTGAATTGTTTGCAGCTGATTGAAACCCAGCAAAGTAAAATGAATTTCTTTTCTCCACTTGTTAATGTTATTGTTCTTGATCTAATAAAAAATATTAAAAGTATGTGAAGGCTTAACGACTATTTGGTTTTTCTTTAAGCTTGCAAATTCGCAAAAGAAGCTATTGCTGAGAAAACAAAATCCAACATCAGGTGGTTGGAGAAAATTACAACAAAATCACTAAGTTTCCAGCAAACTGGGACTCATGAACATATCTGTAATAGTTAGTAAACTGATGCACTCTGTGAGACAAGAAATCACAGCACTCAATGCCACAATTAGAGACAGACTGATAGGTAAAATGTAATTAGCATTAAGGGGTAGACAAGCATTACATGGATTACCATTCAGTGATTAATCTATGTAAATAAGATGCGATAGCAGATTGGAAGGTAAGTAATACGGCAGATGTCAGATGTACTCATTCTTTAGTTTTCTCCAAAGCTTGAGTTTTATACTCTTTAATTTCATTTCATTCCTTTTTGAACTGTATACTATATACTATTATTAATAAAGGTTTGAATATTCCTATGTTTATATTCAAGACTGAATTTTGACCAATCTTTTCTGGCATATATGCTTCCTGAGAGTATTGTTGCGACAGATGTATAGTGAAAGGAATTGAATTCCTGTCTCAACAGGAATATCAACACTGAGATACAGGCACATCCAACTGACGAGTGGCAAATAAAAGAGGATGCGCATCCTGATTTCCACTGTTAGCCACAATCCATATATCCTATAAAAGCGTACAATCTCTACGTTTAGTCCTTCTTACTAACATTAGAACTACTATTATGTTAGTACCTTCACTATTCATAGTGTTAATCTCATTCCGTTAGGCAGTGATGTTGTAGTGAACAAAACACTAGTTGGGGACAATCGAATGTATTTAAGCAAAGATTACAGACTATCTCAATAAATTCTGATTACCAAACAATGAACAGTCAATTTGCAAATTAACAACCAATTGTTTCAATCTTCACTGTTTCTTCTCTTATTCCATTGCTCATGCATTTTCCAGACGTTTGCGTTTCATTTCAGTTCTTTCCTCATCGGTCTTCTGCCAAAATACATTCTATGTCTGACCCACACCATATACTACTTATATGGATATAAGTAGACCACACCACACTCGTCCCCCCTTTAAAGCATTCGTTCATGCGGTGGTTCTGCTCGCCATGCCACTATCTTCTTTCACTGCAGTCTGTGCCAAACTCTCCGTCAGAATGTCGAGTCTGCGGCGCGCTGACCTCCATAGCTCCGTCGACCTGCCGGGGCACCAACATCCGCATCCACCCGGCACCTGGGACGTTCAACACCCGTACTCCACCGGCCTGCTGAGCCATCTACATCCGATGTCCGCCCAGCAGCCGCACGTCCCACTGCTCCTCTCCGTCGACAGCACCCGCTACAGCCAACGCCGCCCCGCCAGAACACTCCACTCGACGCCAACTCTCCACACCAGACTGCCCCAACCAGCACCTCAACTCCAGACCCGCAGCGGCGTCCGCAGAACCGCACCCTTCCTCCTCCCGGTTGGCAGCGACACCAAATGTTGTGAACGGAACACTAGTTGGGGACAATCGAATGTATTTATGCAAAGATTACAGACTATCTCAATAAATTCTGATTACCAAACAATGAACAGTCAATTTGCAAATTAACAACCAATTGTTTCAATCTTCACTGTTTCTTCTCTTATTCCATTGCTCATGCATTTTCCAGACGTTTGCGTTTCATTTCAGTTCTTTCCTCATCGGTCTTCTGCCAAAATACATTCTATGTCTGACCCACACCATATACTACTTATATGGATATAAGTAGACCACATCACAATGTGTCAACTTGAACCGATAGGTATTTTCCCCAGGTTTCACTTTATGTCCGAGTTCTTAAGAGGTGATGATCTGTTGGTGAAGCTCAAAATTTAGTAGTTTTTATATTTCCAAACTAAACACTATTGCTCTAAGGTACTTATCAAATAGTTAGAATATGAAAGATCATCTTGATGGAATCCACCCCATTGATGACAACACCCACAGATGCTTTTTAAACATGTTTGTCACTGAAGCACGAACTACTCATCTAAGTAGGTAGGTTGATGACTTTTATTTATCTTAGCTTCGTCTAGAATGTGGACCTTATTCATTCAAGAATCATTGCATTACCAAAAGAGTAATAATATTTTATAATTTAAGTGCATACGATAACGTCCAGTTTCAGTAGCATGGTTTGTTCTTGGAAGTCTCATCAGGCCTGGTTGGTGGATGTCTAACAAAATCTCGGGACGAATTCAGAAAGCCCAGTTAACTTTTGCCAACTTACGTCACTTATGGAGTAGAAAAGATATCCGTTTATTAACTAAAAAAAATGAGTTTACTGCACAACAGTTAGCTCCGTCTTTTAGTAGGAGTGAAACATGGTCCTCAAAAATAGAGGATATTTGTAGGTTACTAGTATTCAGTAATAGATGTCTTCGAAGTATTGCTAGCATATTTTGGGACTATCAAGTTAGCGACTCTGTAGTTACATGCAGAATATCAGGTAAGGATGACAAATCGGTTGAAGAAGTAGTGTCTTCATCGACTGAGATGGTTAAGACATGTATTACCTAAGCCCAACCACCGACCATCTTGATGCGCAGTGATGACGGATAAGGGAGTAGGTTGGAAGAAAGCTATGAGTGACCAGACCAAGGCATGATATCAGTCCATGAAGACACTGAGTATTAGACTGAAACATGTAGGTAGGAAAAGACGACCTAGTTGGGGTCCGCATGATCATCGTTACCAATGGTTAGACTTCTGGTTACATCGCTCAACACTATTCTCAATGGCGCAGATGCACTCACTTTTTGTCTTCCCTTAAATCATGAGTTTTTAAATCCCTCACAAATCCTTCCTGTTATTTTACCGATTTAGATTTTCTTTTAGAATTGTATGTTCGATGCCTAATTCATTTTGTTACTATTAAAACGGTTATTATCTCTACTACTCTGGGATCTCTGACAATTTCATCTCGCTGTGTTAATGGAACATGGGAACTTAAACAGATGTATAAATGTTCCAGGTTCCACGTTGCGTTTGACTGACTGAGAGTTTGTTCTGTAAGAGTACATCTATGAATCAACATCTTCATTTTCTAAATACTTCATTTCAGGTCCCGTGTACATACTAACCTATTTCATAAGTTAACTGAATATGGATACCATATCTTATTATTTCAATGGTACACATAACGACCATTACGTTGTATAATGCATTTGGACATGAATTTTTGGAAACAATCATAAGATAAATCCATGATTATCCGTCACGAATTTGAATAAACACCATGCAGCAATGCAATTACATGTTATTGTACAGCTTTTCAAACAATCATTTATGAAACGTTATACATATATATATTCGACACCACGTAATCTAAATGAATCAGTGATTCGTTCTTTAGGAGTATGATGGAGTTGTACATGTATGCTCTGCTAATGAACAAATTAAGTTAAATAGGACTGAACTAAATAACTTATAGTTTCGTAATAAACAGATGGTGTAATAAATCAGATTGAAATGAGGTATATCAATAAATTTACGCTAACGGAACCAAAAAAAATATAACAATGAAAAATATCAACATGCCAATTGAAAATTGACTATTACAGTGAAATGCAGAAGAAACAAGTTGTAGAAAATAATGTTTCTTTTATTTAATTCCTGTGATGGTACTACTATATACAATATACATAAAGTTATCTTAAGATGATGACAATTAATGAGGCTGTGGAATATGTCCATCTACATAGAAATTTCGTGTAGCCTTTGGTAAAGTGATTGTCATCCCATTTAGTTCTTTGGTCAGCATTATTTGGCAAGCTAAATAAAATTGATAATAAAACTATTTATTTAAAAGCAAGATGATGAAAGAGTTACACACAAAGATATACTGATTCTACAAGATCAATTTAAATATACGCATGTAAATTCAAATAACTGTATGCTTAAAATGTTAGGCAGTAAAGAGGTTTGGAAACTGAGCATAATTAGTAGGACTATGCGTAATGATCTAAAACTATCGGACGAATATCGGTTGAAGCGAAACTAAACTCAACATGTCCTTGAGATCAATAAATTTAGCCATATGTAAACTCAGCCGTTGGTTACCAATTAGAAACTAGAGCTAACTTGTAGATATTTGACTAGGTTGAAAGGTTACTAAACTGCTAACATATCACTAATCAAAGATATCCCTGTGAATATTCTTTTGAAAGTAATGATAGATATCAGTCAATACTCAGGAGGTAGCTTTATACCTAGAATTCAACCGAAAACCTTGTTAAGTTAATGCACTAAAAGCATCTTAAGTACATTTAACGATTAATAATACACAGACTATGAGTGAGACATCAAGACCATTACTCATCAACACATCTGTCCCGAGATTGAGGGTAGAACTAGTGATATTTGAAATTAGTAGGATGGGTTTTTATACAAGATATATTCATAACATTTCCTCGTTATGAAGGGTCAGATAGATTATTTAAGTAACCTAGTTAAGCGCATCTCACATGGTCTTCTCAATGACATTAAATTTAAAATGGAGAACTAGCGCAAATCAACTATATTTTCTGGACGAATGTTTTAAATAATAGAATGTCTTTAGAAGTTTACTTATCAGCTCTTATACCTCTTTTGATAAGCAATAGACAAACAAACGAAGCAGAACACTTATAATTCAAGATTTATGTGTCATGATGTTAAATGGGAGCTAAAGTGGACTTATGAAAGCTGACTTGCATTAAATGTTGGTTAACAGCAATATTACTTAAGAATAAGAATTGGTGTCCTCATAGGTAACCAATAACACGTTGATTACCAAATTAGACAGGCACTCCTTTTATTCTATACGTATGCTTAAGTAAACTAAATGATATCACTACTTGTATAAATAAGCCTATTTGTAAGATTCTACACATACAATAATTAAAGAGTAACCTCCGATAAGGTGTTTGCTATCCGCCAACCACCGGCAATAACATAACCATAAAAAACCTAGAAAAAGTCAGTAATACTTGGAGGGATAAGAAGCCACCTGAAAATGAGACCTGTGTTGTTGATGAAACAGTAGGTTGGAAGAAAACTAGGAATGGCCGAACCAAGATATGACATCAGTAGATGAAGTCAATAGCTGTTGGTTTGAACCAAATTGGTAAATGTAGATTACCTGGTTGGAGTCTGCTTGAAGACTAGGTGATTTGGATCAGAATCACTCACCATAGGGCAGATGCACTCACTATTTATCTTTCCATTAGGAATTCCAGTGTTCTTTCATACAAACCTTTCCATTCTGTCTTTCCGAATCTTATGCATATTGTTACGTTCTCACTGTTAATGACACTAAATTATTTTAATCTCTTTAACCATCTACGTTGCTATTTTTATCTAGTTGTGCTAACGTGGTATGGCAACCTGGGCCGGTGACATCTGTCTCAAATTCTAAGTTGATAGTGACTAACTGGAAATGTCACACTTACATTTCAAAAAAAATGACACTTACATAACATGAATTTTATATAGAACAATAAAGTCACTAACCAAACATTTTAGTGATATTTACGTTCACCTAGTTGTATTGACGTGGTATTTTCTTTTCATTCAATGATTTAAACTTGCTTAACTCTTATGATCTTAGTCTAGTACACAACATTTCCTTATATTCCTAAAATTTTCTATGTAATTCAACAACCAAGATCAGGTTTGTTTAAAAGTTGGAAAAACAACAACGCTACTCAAAACAAAGTGGAGCGGTGTTTTCATTCGTAGTCCAGTAGTTGAAAGTTAGTATCTCTACAAATTAGCTATGCTATCACCATACATTTTATTAACAGTTTTACAACTTTCTTTCCAACAACAGCAAACATCTGATATATTCAGCTCATTCAACTAAACAAGTTTTCACACTCGGTTTAGTTTGATAATCTTATGTACACTCGAATTTGTTTGTACCTTGAAGATAGTTGTTGGATTAATTCAGTTTATTTAATTCTAGTAATTAGACTTCGCTTCACAAAACATGTAGGTCCCCCGAATGCCCTGCTATGGCCGAGAGTGGGGAGAGTCAGCTCTCCCTCTCCAAATGTTCTCATACAACCACTACCAGGGAAGTTCTACTGAATACCTTCTGGTGGCGAGGGTGTTGTTTACGAAATTGAGAAGACCAAAACCGAATATACGGTGCTTTAACTAGGTTGGTGGACACGGAAGGTTCACCTAGGGGAGTTGGAAAACCCTGATTCTAAACCAATGGTGCACATGGGCTCCAGTATTCTGAGGGAGCAAATGGCGTATGAACCAATCGTCGATCACCGGCTACCATGGGACTGCATCTCCTCACGATGCTCCACTGCCTTGTGGATCAGACCTTCAGGTCAAAGGCTCCGGATGTGGCCTGATTCGGTCTGGGTACCCGGACAGTATCATAGCCCTCACACAAATAAATGAAATGACTTTTTGTGTGGCGCATATATATCTGATGCCCCCTTGTACCAATATTTGTGTTCAAATAAATGAAAAAACGTATATACAAAAAGACAGAAGAACTGAGGAAGTAACCCAACATTCAGTAGTGTTGTCTTTACTTTATTACCACATGGCTAGTAATCATTTACATGCATTTATATACTACTAGATAACTGCTAGTAGGAAAATCTTGTTAAACATTTGATGGCTCAAAAAAAGGCTCCGTATACGCAACAACAAAAATTGCCAAAATCCTAAATAGTTAGTTTTTAGACCGTAGGTTTTCAAAAAATGTCACGACTTAAGTGTATTATATAAGTGGTCATAAAAGTGGTCAGAGAGGGTTTTTTATTCGTGCAATGTAATCAGAATACCAAATGCTAAACAACCTGAGCCCTTATTGGGAAATAGGATATTTATATGTAACTTACATAACCTAGAGTTTTCTTGTAGGAAAACAGCTAGATCTAACATATCTTCCTCTCCTTCAGAAGCAGGTGGGAGCAGATCATAAAATTTTTGATCAATATAGACATGGCAAGTAGAACATGCCAGAGAACCCTCACAAGCCCCCTCTATTTCAACATTATGCCGGCGGGCTAATATCATTAAATTATCTCCAACTGCCCCTTCAACATGTCTGATGCTACCGTTCCGATCAACAAATCGAACGTTTACTCTAAAATTAAACAATTAAAATAAATATATTTAAAATTACATCGTGGAAGCAGGAGTGGAGTTTTCATTAAACTTTCTTGAGTCTATTAAACCTGTAAAATGAAAAGCTTCTTACGGTTCAGAAATAAAGGTTTGAGATAACGTCTGAATGAATTCAAATGATGGGAGAACTGTACATTACGTAAAACATGTGACATTTTAATTGCACGGACAGAAACTAGATGACTGATGCAGCCAACTTTTCCGATGATAGCGAAGATTGCGCTGAGCTGTTGAGGCTGAAAGGATTAGAAAAATGAAATTGAACGTTATGACACATCCATATTTATCAAAGCAAACTTAGAAAAACAGTGTTACAGAATGAGAATAGGCTGACACTTAGAAAATTATAACAAAACTGATAACTCCAGAACTAGTTCACCTAATTAGGATTATTGTTATCATTGTGAAGGGTACAAAGGACAACTAACCTGGTGGTTTACAAGACGCTTCCCAGTTTTGTGTCAAAATAAATAAAATATAAAACTTTCTTGTAAAAAGTAATTATGAATAAGTAACCTTACAAAAATACCTTTTGTTTGCAAAACACCGATGGGGGTAACTCAACAGATCAAGTTTACATAAATTGTTTGCCAACTACAGATTTATGTAGTTGACCTCATGTCACGCTATTTATGTGAGGGCTCCATACAACCTGGTTCCCAAACCAGAATAACTACACGAACCGAATTATGGACCAATAAAACGGTCAGAATGAATAGTGAGAATAGAAAAAAAGAAAGTAATAAGACTTATGGGGCCTAAAAACATGTACAAGGGTGACTGGTTCCAGGACGTTATCAGTAACTGAAACTTTATAAGGTTAAGTTTAAAAAACAGAAAACGACTCGATGGACAGGCAAAATATTTTGTCTTGTGATCATGAAGTATTCTTTAGCCCACTCTAGCCAATAAAAGCGATGTGATGATGGAAAAAACAGGCTTACTGGTGCGCTATTTAAAAAGGACAGCGGTATTGTTTCTCGATGAGTTAAATTCACTGTTTCGATCGTAAGTTACGCATCAAAACTACTGTTTACACTTTAATTGAATTTATTTCAGTTGAAGTGATACTGTATTTGTGTGTTTTGATCTTGCTTTTGTGTATTTACTGCATTAAAGCATTCTTGGTCGACTTTGACTTGATTTATTTGATCAAGGTTTGAGATTTGCTTTACATATCCATTTTGTCTACCATTTTAGGTAACTTTTAAGATGGTTGGCTTTTCTAACAAGTGTGGACAGCCATATTGTTTATTCCCTGTAGAAGGAATGAAATGTGATGAGTGTAAGAAGTGGTTCCATAAAATGTGCGCTCGCTAAAGTCCAACTGCCTATAAAAGGTGCTCAAAGACTAATTCTCACTGGCTCTGTATGTTTTGTTGTTCGAGCAAAACATTACTCATTCAAGAAGCAATTAGCCTTTTGGCATTATCTAACAAAAAGGTTGACGAGGGCTGTACCGGTAACATGGATACTGATAATGAAGAATGTGTCAGTGTCGTAAGTGCTGTCACGGCACGTGCCAGACATACAACTGTGCAACACGAAATAGAGCTTTCTACCCCGAAACAATTAATGAGCGATACACCTTTAGATATTTGTGGCCAGGTTGCTACAGCAGTGACTGATGATCCGGGTAGAACCATTATCGTCCCAAGTAGTTCTAATCTGGATGCTGCGACTGATGGGAAATGGATGATGTGGGAACGTAGAAGAAATGGAAAGGTTGCCAAAGAAAGCACCCAGTAAGTTGAAAAGTCTTTGTTGGACTCACATACTGAGTGTCAGATTACTCTGCTAAAGTCCGAAAGTAAGACAATATTTAGCCCTATCGTAGATGGGAAAAGTTTGGCCCCATCAAACATTGTTGTGAGTCATTCGCTCGACTCACACGACACTGTTACAAGGAAAGCTAACAGTAAGATGCCAGCAGTTAACAGACAGGATCTGACATCGCTGTCGAAAGCCGTGAACACGACTTTTAAAGAAGTTAAACACGTTCCTAGTTTAATTATTTGGAATCTAGAAGAGTCTAAAGACAATAACCCTGCTAAAAGACATGCACACGATCTGCAGTTAGTGGGATCTGTCATCAGAAATGTGCTGTCCAAAAAGGTTTCAGGGGCACATATCACGAAAGTAATAAGACTCAATAAATGGGTTGGAGGTGGGATTCAACAAAGAAGGATCTAGAATTTAGTACTCGGGAATCTTGAGGAGAGAGGCAATACTGAATAACACACACAAAACTCGTGATTCAAATATTCGTATTCGACCAGATTGGCCGCTTGAGGATCGGATCAAGTGGAAGAATGCTCTTACAGAGTTAAGAACTCGAAAGCTAAATGGCGAAACGAACCTTACGATTAAGGGTTTTCGGGTAGTCAGGTCTTGGAAGCCACTTCTTCCCAGACCTGTATGTATAGAACGTATGATTCCCGAAACGCCTTAAATGTGTGCTACACGAATGCCCGTAGTCTTTGGTCCAGGATCCAATTCTCTTACGTTAGCTGGTTAGCCCGACAGACTAGACAGAACAGCACGTAGGATGGATAAATTCTAGTTGTGCAGTTCGGCTTTATAAAACGACTCGTATAATATTAGTCAATAGTTTCTTGGTCACACTATCGGATAAATAAGGAATTACAATATAGGCAAGACCATGTCACAAGTGAAAGAAAACTAAGGGATAAGTTAGTGAAGGGCAGAATACACTGGTTTGTTAGTGCAAAAAAGCTTATTTTTATGATGTCCTTGTATTATAGTTGGGATCAGTTCGTCACAGGAACACTAACTTCCTACTACAGCTTCAGATTTTCATATCCGACCCTACTGGAACTTTTAGAGCAGAAAATTCAGTTCACTGAAAGATGAATGAGTAGTCTTATTTTTTAATCATATACTTAAAAGCTGACTACGTTGAGGAACTCAATTCTGAATTAAATGTTCTTGACATACTCTCCAAAATAATCCGTGACAAAGTAACGCACAAATTTAGGCTGCGAGCATTTCAGTCCAATATCCAATATCTCTGTCAAGAGCATGTATAAACCGATTGATTTCATTAAGCTCTCTTTTTCTTGTTTCGATATGGCTCCAGGTATTCGTTTATGTTTAATAGATGCCATTATAGCCACTTAATGGCACCAATTCTACTCATTTTCGTGGTTACTTGAGGATTAGTAAATTTTGTAGTTGAGTGGGTGTGTTTGTCTCAGGGCAGTATGGCTTTTGGATACTAGCAGCTGCCACGTTACCGGGTAGAAGGTTAGTTGATCGCAGCATAAAAATATAGAAAGAGATAATTCATGGACTAAGGGAAGACCATTGTTTCATGAACAGATGAGAAGGTTAATTAATTGGTAGTTCAGTTTCATCGGGAAAAGATAAGAGGCTGGATGGACCATTAGACCGGTAATAGTGATCTATCAGTTGATCTAATTTTCTTTCGGATGAGTATATAGATAAAGCTTCAATCACGTGTTTAATGGATGAATTCCACTCGTTGATGATTTGATGGAAAAGTCGATAGTCAACTAACAGGAAGACTATTCTCGGCTTGTGAACATTTTTAGGGTGTCCTCATAATTCTTCCGATTTAAAAGACAATAAAAATCAATACAAACTGAATTCAAACTTATCATTAGGTAGGTCGGTTGTTTGTGGAGATTTTTAGTAATTTTTTTATACACAGTTGAAATCATGGGTCAATTGGAGCTAGACCACCGTGGGAAGCCTGGGAACACTGGACGGCCATTTCATCCTATAGTGGGACTCCTCAGCGGTGCACATTCACGATCCCGCCTCGCGAGATTCAAACCCAGGACCTACCACTCTCGCACCAGAGCATTTAACTGATAGACTACTGAGCCAGCATCCAACGGAAAGGTGAATTCAATCCATCGGATGGCATGGTTCAGCCTTGCCTCTGTGGTCATTCTTGTGTAACTCACCGCTTTTATTCAGATCAAATATGTTGTCCTATCCCCGGCCTAAATGTGCTCTCCATCATATGTTGGTGATTGTTACGATGCGATGGGTCGGCGTAGACAATGATGTGCCTTCCACCTAAGATCTTATAGATTAGGCAGTTACATCATGACAAATCTACAATTTTAGGATCAGATCTATTATTACAGCAGTACTAATAACGAAGTAGACCATAACTCCAAATATGTTTATTTCAAAGTAGATGTATGTTCACATAGATTATAGATTGCACGATTTGATATTTTTCATCAGGCCACAACAACTATGAACTCACAGTTCAGTACCAAAACACAAACACATCTATTAACTTGTTGAATTATCCGCATGAATATTCTATATATTTATTTAGCAACTGTGCTTTGGTAATATTTTTTTGTAAACCTATGTTGTAGACTACAAGTCATGCCCTTAAAAATTGCGCGACACCCTATCGTGTGGATAGTCAACAAAGTTTTCTTGGCAATCAGTTTTTTGTCATTATTCCCATTTTTCCATTAATTCTCATGATTTGTACAGTTGCCATATCAAGCTAACGTAGGTTATTCTAACTTCGGCGCAGTCCGATTTACTCATTCCTAAAAAGCCACACTTAAACCTTGTTGATTATTCGGTTACTAACCCTGACTTTTTATATGATCGTGTATGTATTTACTATTCATCCTATTCATTACGTTTCTGTAAATTTTGTTCTGACTATAAATGTTAACTTACGCTATATCAAATCGAGTTGGCTCACTCGCCTTCTCCGCTGTTGGTCACTTCGTCTCATTTCATTTCATTTTCTTTCTCTGATGGTCTGTCTAGACAATGGAGTTTATTAAATATGAGTATTCAAAATGCATTCTTGTATTTTATTTATTTCATTCAGTTATTCTTCGACGCGTTTTAGGTCCATAGTTATATATGACGATGTAGAAATAATGGTTTAGTTAGGTATTGGTACATATTTCCTCGCTATCATAATAATAGAACCAATCCTAAAATTTTAGATCCGTCATGATGTGACTACCTGATCTATAAGGTCTTACGTAGAAGTCACATCATTGTCTATTCTGACTCGTCCAATTGCAGCAATCAACAACACGATTTTTAGTACTTCTGAAGAACACTTTTGGGCTGAGGATAAAATAATATATTTGATATGGCCAGAGATAAGTTGCATAGTATGACCACTCCTGAAAGGCTGAGACATGTCGTACAGATCAGATTGTTTCCATGTCCACCGTTACTGACTTCTTGCAAATACTACATGTTGAATGTCAATCTTTTCAGTAATTACATGTTCAGATTCGAGAACCGTGTCGTTAGGAACCGATACCACTACAATGACTAGGGACATGTGCATTTTGGTAACACTCAGAATACGATTTAGCTTGAATCAGATACGTGGCTACTTAATTACTTATTATCAATCATAACATTATTCGTATTCTCGTTTAAGGAAGTTTGCGAACTGTTTTTGTCTTACCACGCACTAAACTAACCGAGTAACTTTATACATTAAACCCTGTTACATTTGTAACATTTTGATCTCGCTTATAAAATGTCACGTCTCTTACAACATATTTATCTACGGAAATAAATTAATATTGCTTAACTAAGGTTGCACTCGGTTGTCAGGGTCTTAGTCAAGAGCTTTATTGGAGTCAATGTAGGTTAAATTGATGGGTAACTAATCTTTAAAGGCTCATCAATTTTCGCGGGCTTCTAATACGGTTGTGAGACATGAAAAACCTGTTCTGAGGCCATGCTGCTTTTCGAAAAGCACTTGGTTTTTATTTGAATATCTAAACAACTGCCACTGGACACTCTGCTAACATCTTGACAATCACGTTAGTTAGAAATAGAGGCCGGTAGCTCAGAGGCTTGTGTTTCGTACCTGTTTTGAAGACAAGACATACTATAGGGCTCTTTCAGTCTTTCGATAATCTACCTTGTATTACGGATAGAACGAAACATATACTTAGAGGGTTACTATAACTTCTGGTATTTTTAGTGTTCTACCATGTGTTTCATTGGGTCCCATGAATTTACCGTATTAAACTTATGTAGTAGACCGAAGATATCGAGTCCTTCATCGGTCACATTGTCCAGAATGTGTGGGAATGTTTTGTGAACCGAAGTGAAGGTCATCTGTAGAGTTAACTCTCCTTTGCCTTCCTGAGTTCTTTCTATCTCTAAGAATATGAAATCTTCCAAGTCACGTTTTATATAGTATACAAACAACGTCAGCCAGATTTTTATGACTGTGGTCATATCTAGCTTAACAGAGTCTATCCGTACATCCAGCTCTGACAGTTTGTTGAGTGGGCTCCGGGAGTCTGAGTGGTAGATCCAAAGATCAATTAAATGTTCTCGTGCTGCAACCAAAGTTCCCCCGGCGTCATTTTCTATCGGAGCATCACCACTCGAGAGTGTGTAACTCTCAGGTCCCTCTCTTTAGCATCTACCTTTAGTTCCCCTCCTGTTTATTGGAAGCCACAGAATATGAGGGAAGGCATAGGAGATTATAATAGACACAAGAAGTACTTGACGATATGCCGTAATAATAACCGTGGTTATTCATCAAGCGTTCATCAGATACAGCTGTTACAAGAGGGAAATGATTCTCCATGTGTGATTACGTGATCATCAAGCCTCTTCTTAAAGCCATCCATTAACAGTTTATGGTCGCATCGGTTGGGATGACATTTCAAATGAGGAGACTCTTAATGGGAAGAAACGCAGGAATGTTTGGTTGTTCGCTCTGTAAGATCCAAACCTAGTTCCGACTAGGTTAGGATTGCTGAACAACTGGCTAGTAAAAGTGAAAAAACTCGCGGACCGCAGTCGAAATCAGAACAAGACGATTGGGGTCATAACGGTTCTAAAATTCATCATATATACATATGTACAAATTTACCTAAACAAATATTACCACCCAGTTATTCAACCAACAATTGATACCAAAATATTCAATCTAAATTACAATGAATGGCAAAGTGGTAAGAAATATATGAAAATTACCGAAAACACCAAAAGGTAAGTGTTATTTTATCCATTCTGGATAGATCAAGTAGGATTCCGTTTGAGCGGCTGTTCTGTAACACAAAGTGTTTCAAATTCTGGGAAAGTGCTCCAACTTACAACTAAAATGCACGATCCCAGTCAAAATCAAACCGCACAATCAAAGAGCGAACAGTCAATATGGCAGCCGCCAGAATAATATCAATCAAAACAAATTATATACAGTTCGGTTAGAAACATGGAAACTCAACGAAAACGATAGGAAAACCGAGAAAATTAAACGTTACAGTCTCAATTGGCATCAAAAAAGTTAACAATATGTACAAATAAAGAAACCATAAAGAAGAAATTGCAAATATATACATGGAGGGATTTTCACCTTCAAAATGGATCTTACACGCTCTTTGACGTGGAATATTCAGAGTATTGACTCAATGAGAATGCTGATATGTTCTGGTATTATACTTGTGGTGGAGTGGCTCGGAGTGCATAATATGTTGTCCACTTTTATCAAATCACCTCTTATCCCCCCGTGGCTCAGTGAAGATAACCCCATGTATTGGAGTTTATCTTCGTAAAATTTCATTAAGTTTATCATCTACTCATTTGTAAGCCTCTGCACTTGATCTTAGAGATTTATTTCTCTTCCGAAACGGGGAGGCCTGATGACATTGCGGATGTCAAGATGGGGCCATGTGCTTATTTTATACAATGTTGGGAACAACTACGGAGTGATAGTGCCAATTCGCCTTTGCATAAAGCGAGAGTTTTATTGACCTCACTTGCATCTCCCATGCAGTTCTAGCTGGCTCCTAAGCTCTTCGCGCTCAAAAGCCTGAGATCACATTCTCAGGAGGCGATTGAGAGCGGATTTACATGGAGGGCGTTTGTGCCTTGTGTCAAATGAGGGAAGTGTAAGTGACATGACTGTAGCATACAAATTAAATCAGTATGTAATGAGGAGCAATTGTTTGGTTTATTTTAGATACGCGATATCGCCTAGTCGAAAGCAAAACAAAGATTTTGGGTGAATGGGGGTTCTAAGTTTCATCATAGATTTAGATGCACATTATAACTGAAACAAATACTACCACCCTGTTATTCAACTGTAGTGACCTACTTTTGTGACGAGAAAGCGATTGGTATAATGGAAACAATTGTTATTTTAAACAATTTTGCCGGTGATTATTTTACTGTGCTTGTTTGTATAAGTGTACTAAAAACAATATCTTCCGATTGCCTGTTACCTTACACGAACTCACGCTCGGCAGTTCCGCCCATGAACTTTGGCACGTTTCGGTATTCTTTCGATATCACGCGATCGCCAACAAATATATCTTATTTCAACCGTCAACAGCCTTCTGGATTTTGGACTACCGGGGGATCCAACTCGATACTTGGTACGTAATCTTCCTGTAGTGGTGATCATAGTCGATCGCGACTCGACGCCATTTACACAACCAATAAGTGTTCAGCCAGTGGTCGAATCTAAATAACATTAAATATATAAACTGATAGAGGATATATGATAATTATTAAATGCAACAAAAAATGTTACCCTATACTTTCTGGACAATTCACGTGAAGATTGTTCGAAAGACAGCGTTTAAATTCTTTATAATACGATTGCTTTTGATTCTGGAAGAGTGCTTCACTTCATAATTCCAGCCAATTCAAGCAGCACAATAAAAAAGGAGCCAATCAATGTGGCAGCCGTTATAACCAAATATAGACTAAGACAACATAGATATAATTCGAGAAAAAACATGGAAATGCAGTGATGAGGTAAAGAAAACTAGAACAACAGTACAATACAAGTAATAACATCTTAAATGGAATCTAAAGGTCAACGAACTGTTTATGGGGAAGAACAAAAAAGAATAAAACACAACAGCGTGTACGTGGAGGGATTTCCGTTCATAAAACTTTCAAAAAAGATCTTACAGTACCTGTCTGATGAACTAAAAAAAAGACGTTGAGGGTTGATGATCGACTAACAGAGTGAGTCCTAGACCTTCCAATGTGTTCTGAAACTGCCGTACTGCTAATGTTTACCCGCCGTATATCCTATATTTTGGTTCAGTGTCTTGCAGCCATTTAAACCCCGTTGCCAAAGACTGATGAGTGTTTTATGCTCATCGTTGTACGACTCTACAGATTGTCAAGTCACACTCGTCCACAGCGGTGCTTATGAGTGCGTTGATGTACTTGTATGTGAGAAGAGTCGATTTCGCACTAACTTCATTAACTGCAGAGAATGCTTTTTCATGTTGTCGTCTAAATTGATAGTTTTTGGGTTTCCAGGAACTTGATCTGATAAATGTCACATGAGAGACGCGCAATTCAGTATGAACGATCTGTAAAACTTAACAGACCTCTGAACTTGTATAATTGCTTGCCTTCGATTGATTCTGGGTTATCCAGATCGGCCGTCACATTTTCTTGCAGAAGGCATATGCCTTCATCATCTATAGTATGTCTGAGAAAGTTCGGAGAGTCGGTTCTGGTTTGATATTTTTGAATGTTTACTTGAATGGCGTGTTTTCGCAGTTATTTGAAGACACGATCTAGATGCGAGAGATGAGATTCTCAATCCTGACTTGCGATTGAACAGTCATTAACGTAAGCATGCACTAGGTCGAGAACCCTGAGTACGTCTTTGATGAAAGGTCTGTATAGCATTTTTTAAACCGAAATGTAAGCGCTAAGAGATTCGTATAGTCAGGAGGTAGTGACTATAGTCGTTTGAGATTGCCGTCTTCAGTCATAGGAGTTTGGTGAAACGCTTTAACCAAACCGATTCTCAGTAGAACAGTTGTACCCTTCAGGATATTTGTCAGGCCTCAGACGTTGCATGGGGTTACGACCGAGCATGGTTTCACATTCAGTTTTCAATCCACTCATGTCTGTAGGGCAGAACATGTTAAATTATAGCTCCTTATGTCAGAAGGGATTTCATGAACCAACGGTATTGATGTTGATTTATTTATGTAAAATACCTTTTTAAATCATGTTAAAAACGCTGAATTGGTTTCACTTCCTACCGAGTAATCCTATTACAAGCAAACTAGATAATTCGCTAGAAAAGAAGCTTGCTCGATACGCTATAAATTCTAGAGACAAAAACATGGACTCAAACAGCTTCGACAAAGAAGAAAGACAGCCATTTGTGTATCACAATACTATTTTCAGCGCTATGTTTTATAACTACACATAGTCCAATACTTTCAAGCTTCTCCTTGCACTACCTTCATTTATATACTTCTTAAGTGAGCTACTTTTCTCGACGAGAACGCGATTGGTATAATGGAAACAATTATTATTATAACCTATCGTACCAGTGATTGTTTTACTGTACTCGTTTTGTTTAACTGTATCAAAATCACTTTTCGTCCTGTTGTCCATCTTGTTCGTTCGAACTTTCTTACGCTCTGCCTTTTTGCCTGTACTCTTTGGCATGTCTCAGTATTCTTTCGATAAATAAATATACCTTATCTGAACCAAATACAGTCTTCTGGTTTTCGGCCTATCAAAGGATCCAAGTTGTTTACTGGCGCGTAATCTTGTTGTAGTGGTGATCATAGTCAAACGAGACTCGAAGCCATCTACAGTTCCTTATCCACTCATACCTTGTTCACCCTTATTTTCTTCAACATACTAGAATGCTCTTGCCTAATAAGTACCTTAGTAACAGAGAAATAGACTAAATGGTTAAACCTTAACTATTCCTCCATGACCATTGTCTGCCCAGCTTCACGTCCTTTCTTTTTCTCACACCTTTTTTCGGCCCCCTTGAGATACGCCACCGAAAATCATTACCAAAGCATCAGATATTCCAGAGGGATATAAGCTTTCAGTTTCTAGAAGCCCGCAACTTCACATGGACCTACTCTCGACCATCAGTCGCATGTCGCAACGCAACCTTCATAAAGCGCGCCAATTTTGACATCGACAATACGTTCCTTACTAAAACCATCTACATTCATATCTTATAAAATATCGACCCCGCCGAGTAATTTACTACAGCGAAAATTGTAACTTCAGTAACAATTTGACCTTGCCTGTAAATTGTCAAGCCTCATGTGACAAACTGTTATTTGAGAATAAATTATAATCATTATTTGGACATTAATTATTGCTGTCCATTATAGAGACCATTAGCCGAGGTGTTGTCCATGGGCTGTCTAATGGTCAGGTAATTCCTGAATTTGCTACGTACTCGAAGTCGTTTATGGCTAATCTTAGCTTTCGATGAGCTCGCAAGCACGCTTTCGAAAATACAGGTGGTCTCGTTTTAGTGATGTGGCAGTTTCCGTACTGTCCTATGAAGTTCAGGGCACCTGTTGGGTGTCTGTTGAAAGTATGAATAGACTGTTTTTAACTGTGACTAGGCATAACCTATAGCCATAAAAAAATTCCATAAACAGATAATTCAGTATTTCCTTCCACTGGTCTTTGTTTGTCTGCATCAATTAGTAGAATATAGTTTTGTAGAGGGTCTATACCGATGATTAAGATAGAAATGTCCACAACAACCAGAATCCGGTGATTAGGTTTAAATAAACCCACGTTAAAGTAAGCGTTTCCTTTACTTTATTCGGGGATCAATTTTTCATCTGCTGCTTGAAAGTGGTCATTAGAGTTCGCAGGAAGGCCTAATTCTGCGTCAGTGCCGTGACGAACTTCTTTGGGGAGTTAAGAAGAGAGTTTACGATCATGATGATTGTCAAGAAAGCAGGTGAGAGTATTACAGAGATCTTCAATATATTTTTGCATCATCTGAGGCCTTTTATTGACAGGACAAACATCGGTGGCGTTGGTTCTAGTGATTTTAAAAATCCTATCGGTAGATTCAGCATATTTGACCACGGGGTTACACGAGAATGAGACGAGAAACACACGCATCAGTCGGAGAATCCTATATAAAAGTGGTGTGTAAAGAGGCATTCAGTAAAATTCCATTGACTAAAGACTTCCACATACGTAAGAACACTCCTGTTGCTGAGCCACATGAAAATTTTTCACTATGGATGAACAGATTTATTTTTCGTCAATCAGTTAGGTCTCTGCGTTTAAGGATATCCATTTTTTAGGTGTCACGACCGTTGCTGCTACCTGGAAGTGGTGGTCGTCCTTGCCTATAGAGACGAGCCATTGAGACCATACTGGTTTCAACAATAATTCCTCAGGGTCCTATCATGCCAGATAGGTCGGCTGAGGAGTGGTAAGACTAAAAGTGACAAACCCAAGGTCCGAGGGCGGAGTAGTGCCATCGACTGTACTGAGATGTGGCGGTTGTAAGATTTTCCCTTAGACTACTGGCTTAACAGGAATGCTGCTTTCCCACGAAGGGAGGTTGTGGTTAAAAAAGGTTGATCCTAAAACTGAACAATTAGCCTCGTTTCACGGATACTCTTCTTCGGAGGTAAGGTCTCAAGAAGTATGGACCTAACACAAAAATTACCCGCAAATTGGTCGTGTGTGACCGGTCTCAAGCAGACGTCTCCTGGGCAATGTGGTCATACTCTCAGATCACTATTATCGACTGCAGCTCAATTTCCCTTTCAGGTGCCTCAAGAAAAACCCTTCCACGATATAGGCAACCAGGAAGTGCTAACCACCTTCATACCTCAAACCTCTAGAATTTTTCGGGTGTCTTAGCTTTGGAAATATCACTAATAAATATCCTAGGTGTAACGTGCCTGTTAAAATAACGAGGCAGTGCCTTAACTGCACACGTAGGTCTGTGACATTATGCTCGTAGAAGTTGGCTTCTACATAAAGGAAATGTGCTTCGATATTATTGGACCAGAATGGTAAAAGAGAAGTGAGGGGCGTAAGAGTCTTATTCTTCAAAAGTTTGGTATCTGCCCCAACATTACGTAGATAAGATATATATTAGGCGAAAAATATCCTACAATGTAAAAATAATACCAAAGTATGTAAAAATTTAAAATAAGATATGTGTGGTATCATGATCTACTTCGGTATCAGTACTGCTCTAATGATAGATCTAATCCTAAAATTGTAGATTTGTCATGATGTAACTGCCTAACCTATAAGATCTTACTTGGAAGTCACAATATTGTTTACACTGACTCATCTCGTCACAATCATCACCAATATATGATGGAGAGCACATTTAGACCGGGGATAGGACAACATATTTGGTCTGAACAAAGGCGGTAAGTTACACAAGAATGACCACAGAGGCAAGGCTGAGCCGTGCCATCCGATGGATTTGAATTCACTGAATTATTTCTTCCTACCTTTTCCATCGTTAAGTATTCCCCCGAGTTAAATGTTGAATATCCGTTTACCCAGTTATCTCGTGTTCAGCTTTCAGGATTGTGTGTTTAGGGCACAATGCCACTATATATGTCGTCACAGCAAGAAACAAGTTCATAACTTATCGTTTGGTTCGGCAGATGGCGCCGTGCTAACGACTAAAGGTACCACAGATATTCGTTGTGTGACAGCGCTTTTTTCCGTACACCTCTATATTCGAAAGACAGTAAACCACTGAAATCAGAAATAAGGGATGAACAAGTTGGATGATATATTTTAAAAGTTCTCGATATGTTGAGAAGCGTATGATATATGCTAGCTAGCAGTTGCGAGGCATGCGTAGCATGGCGTACCAACTCGTGATCTGGTACGGGTGCATGATCGAGCGCTTCAGGCTAAGCCGTGTTAAGAAGAACTAGTGATGTCAGCATCGATGTCAAAGACTTACATAACTGTTTATTTTGGGCAATAATTTATCACTACAAAGTCTTTTGTTACCCTACCCAACGTTATAAACAGAATGAACATATCAAAGAAATCTGACAAGCAGTAACATTTCTGTTAAGTAGTCGTTTGACTTCTGAATCAAATACACATCAAATCCTGGTTATTTAGGTTCTACGGAAAAATCCAATCATCAACTCTTTCGGATACCATGAAGAAATCTATGGATTTATATCCGCAGAAGGTTATGGTTCGCAGACCGTCCTGATACTCCAGGACGTTCACGGGCATATACGGCGCAATATACACAAATGTAAACTGTGTCATGATTTATACAGCACAGAGTTTTTAAAAAGTCATTTTAGAAGAGAATAACTGGGAAACTATTTCATGATCAACACAACTGTTGAGAGCATCGAGTCAGTAGTGTTCTCTGCGGAATCAATATGTGAAATTATGTCTCTTCATAACTGAGAAGTTCAATCATTGCCACAGAAAAAGGTCATCATGGACTTTCTGAAATCTGTCTCTCAAACAAGTGATTGGAAATTGAAGTAAATTACCAACTGGCTATCTCACTGGAGCCACATTTGAAATGCATAGCAAGTGGTATGGGGTACTTAGTTATCTCCAGAAGGTTGGTTATTTTGTGCACTTCCCTTGCTTTCTGGACATTTCATCCTTGCTTGTTGTGTTTTCGGAATACTTATATCAAAAAAAGATGCAGATGGCTAGGATGAATCGCTTGTAGCGGTAAACAAATGACTCTGGGATCCTCGATCATAAATGTTATGGACAATAGCGTTGTCAAACACTGGATATCCTTAACATCCTTACTTTAAATGAGAGTGTAGCCTCAACCTATTCTGCTACTTAATAGGTGAAAATTCAGGATGAAGTTTTTATTTCTAGGCATCAGGTATAAGTGCTCTCCACACAAATATTGGTGTGCGACTTCTCAAAAAATTGCTCTGACTTGGGATCTTCTCAGAGCGATATCAGTGAGAGCAGAAAAGGCAACGTATAATCCTTCCCGGTAGTGTACTAAATTTATGCAAGATGATAGGGGTGGAAATATTGGTCACTTGTTTACAGCAGCGTACAAGATTCTGATGAACATGTGGAAGTGTCAAAGATAAATACATATAAGACGTCACAAAAGGTTTCAGGCAATGTTGTTTTCTGTCTCGAAAAAGCTGATTCTACTTGTGGGGACAATGTTCACATATTCTGTATCTCAGCAGTGTTTAAGCTACTAATCAGTAAGTTCATAAACGAAAACTATTCGACGAGACATTTTATGGTCAATCTATAGACCAACCTAAAGTGACCTTGAGAAACATTAGCCAATGAGGAGACGGTTAGTAGGGAGTAAAAATATGTTATGCAAAACCAAAGAATTTGAGTGGATACAGTACTTTTATATGGTTTAAAAACTTTTTAAGGTTAGGAAGAGGTTCTGAACTCGTAATGCATACGATAAAGAAACTCATCCATATGGATCCATGGCAGTCGACCTTTAGAGCCATGATAAGGTCGTGAAAACTCTCAGCCTGGACCACATAGCCTCAATATTGTTTGTATGCACTCCGATTGCTGGGTTCACAAGATGCCTCTGTGGACAACTATAGGATGCAAATAACCAAGTCTATGTAGGCATCGGTAGGCCCTTAACTTACCCGTATACATTGTAGTACCCGGCTGCACATATTCCCGTATAATTGGTATTATCATTGTAGCCTGTCGGCTTCTAACCCGTTAGAAATGTCTCTTTTAAGATGACCTGTCGTAGGTTCCAAGGATCTGCGAGGTATATTTATGGAGGTTCTGCTTACTCATTCTTCTCAAACACTATGTCCCCTGGTGAATTTTCGTTTTCCGACAACTATTTGGTCTATTTCAACGATTCTCCTGACTCCCTCAGACGACCCATCTAAGCTTGTTATTTTTATTACACATATATCTCTACAATACTCACTATTGAACAACCGTGGCTTCAGTAACATCTGAAAACGTTGCAACCAGTGTTACTGGTGTTTTATTATCCAGTTCGCAACAATTATCATAATTTGCGTTAGCTTCAATCTGCATCGAGCGAAAAAAGTTCATATTCTAGCAGACTTCTTTCTCCAACATATATTACATCGAAAGACAACATCACGGTAGTCTACACAAGGTTCACGAGTCATTTGATCTTAATCACGAACAAAGGAACTTCTTAGCTGTTCCATTTGCAGCCGTCCAATTATAACGCCTCCAAAATCCTGTGAACTGATCGTTCGTGAGCACCAGGCACTAAAATTGTCGCCGAGACCTTGAAATCCCTCAAACGCTTCTGATTGGCTCATCCATAAATTATTGTCTCGCCGATCTGTTAGTCTTGGATCAAAAGTGTGACCTAAGGGTGAGTTCACAAACATGTACCTGACTTCTAAAGTGCACAGAGTAAAATTAAAGCTCAACAAATTGTATCATTTAACTTTAAAACAGTAACTGTAAACATATATATCTACTTGAACATTAATTTTCATTATATTACCTATTCCCATATTAACCGGGATGGTAGACAGAGCATCAAGGATGTTTGATGAACATGAATCACAATGTTATCCACAACTCGATCGTGGCGCTTAACAGTTCATGTTCTTGACTGTTGTGATTCAGGTTTAAATCACCGATTACCTGATTATCATGTAAAGTATAATCATAACGACCATAGTGTCAGTCAGTTAGCTACAACGTAGGACCAGGCACACATGCATCGGTCCAAGTTGCCATACCTCGTTAGCACAACAAGATGAACACCGGATTCGTAGATGTAGTTAATTTAATGGTGATAATATATCAAAGAAAGATTGTATATGAAGATATAGTGCAGGAAGAAAGACAGTATGAATCAATTTTAATCCCATAGTTTAAGGGAAAACAGAGTGTATACACCTACGCCATTGTAATAGATTCTAAGCCATGTCACCTAGAGTCTCCAACCATTGGTTACGATGGTCGCGCGGGCCCGAACCAAGTAGTCTGCATCTACCAACATGGCTCAGACTAGAAGTTAGTGACTTCAAGCATTGATACCATGTTTTAGTTTGGCCGCCCATAACTCTCTTCCAACCATTGTCAATACTAGTCAGCATACGCATCGTGGTAATCGGTGTTCAGGTATACGAGGCACGTGACCCAATCATCTCAGTTGATGAAGATTCACAACCTCATAAACTGATTCACCATCATTCCCTAATGCCCTATTTCTAACCTCACTATTACTTACCCGGTGATCCCAACAGATGCGAGCAATATTTCTAAGACATCTGTGGTCAAATAATAGTAACTTACGAGTATCTTCTACTCAATGACCATGTTTCGCAGCCGTAAAGTAGAACAGAACGAATTGCTGCGCAATGTACTCGTCCCTTAGTTGATAGACGGATATCTCGTCTTCGCTATAGGTGACGTAAGTTGGCAAAAGCCAAACGAACTTTTTGAATCCGTGCTGAGATTTCGTCAGACACCAACCCATTAGGACTGATCAGACTTCCAAGATAAATGAAGTTGTCAATGCGTTCGACTACTTCACTCCCTATCCTTAGTTCGGGTGTTGACGCAGACCAGTCCTGGAGTAACAATGTACATTTAGATGGGGAGAAGCGCATCCCAAATATCCTGGCATTATTACTCAGTTCTAACAGAAAACTGCATTTTGTCAGCGTCTTCACCAAACAGGACTGTCATCTGCGTATTCTAAGTCGATAAGTGAACCTCCTGATAAGAGTTCAATTCCTGAAAATTCAGTCGACGAGAGTGTTATTTTCAGTAGTAGGTCTATGATGAAGTTAAACAAAAGTGGAGATAGTGGACAGCCTTGTCGGACACCACTTGAGGTTGTAAAATCAGATGACAGTTCGCCATAAGCTCTGACTCGACTGGTAGTGTTCGAGTAAAGAGCCTTCACAAGGTTTATGTACTTCTGAGGTACACCTTTCAATGACAAACACTGCCACAAAACCTCTCGGTCTACAGAGTCAAATGCTGCTTTTAAGTCGAGAAAAACTATCATTGTCGGACGCCGATAAGCATGTCTGTGCTCTAAACCTTGACGAATGGTGAATATGTGGTCGATGCAGCCACGACCAGGTCTGAAGCCAGTCTGATTTTCTCGTGTTTGCAGTTCATGAGTCTTAGTTAGGCACCCGATAATTATTGAGGCTAGTATTTTCGATGCTATGTTAGTCAGACTAATCCCTCTATGGTTATCGCAGGATTATTTTGACCCCTTTTTATATATTGGGACAATCAGTGATTGTGACCAGTTGGATGGGATTACGTCCAACTCCTAGATTTTAGCCAGAATATTAGTCAACCTAGTCGCTAAAATTGGACCACCATATTTAAAGACCTCTGGAGCTAATCCATCTGGACCAGCTGCTCTTCCTCGTTTTGAATAAGTAAAGTTAAGAACTAACCAATATAATTTGAATAACTCAATTTTTTACATAGTATAATATGGAGTTAGGCCATGTATAAACTCATCCATTCGCCTCGTAAATTCACCACAGATGCTGTCTGTTTAATTTTTTTATGTGTTGGCTTGCAGACTTAAGTTTGCAAGAAGTCATTTGCTTGGACCTCAACACGATAGCTCAAAAGTGACTACATCGACGTAAAGGTCTTGACTTTTATTTTAGGTCTCACACAGTTCGTGTTTTCTATTTGTTCACTTATCTATCCAGTTATTCGGTTCTTTCGTCATGTAACTGTGAGGGTGTAGTAACTTCAATCAGTGCATCATTACACGTGTTTCCGTAGAATTTCCGTTAGTCGACTTCAAAACATCGAGTACTAATACCAAAGAATTGAATAGTGGTTTAGTAGTTAAAACATTTAATTCAACTACTAGATCACAAGTTTTGTTAGCGGGACATAGATTGCATTAAAGCATGTTCCATGCACGATTGTGTTGGTGCACGCTGATTCTGTTTCTTATTCAATCAGCGCTAGTGGATACTTGGAGAAGACTCTAGAATCTTCTCATGTAAAAACGATAAGTATACTAACGTATTTCTTATTGTGCTTCATACTTCCATTTACCCTTGTTATTCGGAATATAATTTCTTTCCTGTTCAACTGTGTTCTGATTTGGGGACTTGTCGAGTGTATTGGTGTCCAATAATACTAAGCAATAGGAATAGCTGGGTAATAATAAGAGACATTATAACAAGTTCAAACCTCATTCCACTTATTTCAATTTACGTAGCCGAGTAATATTAGTTATCTTCACTCAAACTGTAGCTAAAAACCGTGCTCACAAGCCTATATTCGCTGAATGAGCTATGTTAACTAAATAATTAATTGGAGAACTAGGTGAAAAGTTACTGGAGTACTACAGCTAAACTTGTTTGTTAGTATAATATTTTGTCTTTCAAAAAGCATGCATTATAAATAGTGATTTGGACTAAAGTTTACCCTAGTCCGTTGTTGCTTGAAAGATACATCCAAACTAATCAATTATTGTGAAGTGGCTCATTTTTGCTCAATCAAATACGCTGATAATCAATTTACCAAGAGTGGATGATGAGTACAAATGTCAATAGGCCCAAAAAACGTGAATTAAACTGTCGTTAGTCAATAACGCTAATCTCCAACTGTTTACACTTGTAGTTGATACCATCTTAACTCTTTACACCAATGTACTCAAACCCTAAAAGTTTGCTGGTGCGAATATCTCTGTATTGTGGTGTGTTGGTGGAGGGACAACATAATCTGAGATACTCGAGATTTTGGTTGCGAAAACCGACATTTGAATAAAGATTAACAATTACATGGCAATCCATAAATTGTAAAAATTTCAGATTTGCTTGTGCTAAAAGATCAGTACAAATGTTTTTCCCTTGGTTTGTCTATTGTGGTTAATAAATAAGACACAATATCTCATTTCTTAGTGGTTTTCCTTTCAGAATCTACCATATTGGAAATCATCTAAATACTATCTATGGACGAAATTTACAATCGCAAGTGGAGTCGTTGGCATTGGGATTGTAGGCTTAGCCGTGCCTGTATATGCATCAGGCTTACAAGCTCATCCTGCAAAACTACCTTGGATACACCATGGGATATTATCTGCTTACGATCATGCTTCTATGCGTCGAGGTTATCAAGTATACAAAGAAGTGTGTAGTGCTTGTCACACCTTGAAGTATATAAGCTATCGATATTTAGTCAATACAGTACTCACAGAAGATGAGGCTAAAGCGGATGCAGCTGAAGTAAGCTGAATGCAAATTTTATTTGTTGGTTCATAAAAGTAATTAGTGAATGCTGTTAACTCATTGCCGAATAATCATGGTGTTTGAATTGTTTTCCATCCCACTGATACCTTTTTCTCCTCACATTTTGGAACACGGTAATAACAATCTGTCAATTGGCATAATGCACAGTACGACCTAGTGCATGTATACATCGGTCTAAGTTCCCATTCTCTATTAGCACAGCAAGAAATTGTTAGGACAAATCTCAGAATAGTAGAGATTTTTCATACACATAGTACCCTTTATCATCTTGCAGAGAGTAAGGACAAAGGTCTGAGCAGAATAACATGAATTCATCCCATTTCGTTTAGTTCTCGTCAGCTGCTTACAACCTGTGGTATTTGAAAATCATAATTACAAAATTTGTTTACATTGCTTACATGGGAGAGTTTAGTTAGAAGTTACTTTGTAGACATCAGTATAGTATAGCAAGGATGTTAATAAATTTAATATATTGGGTAAAATATTGTAAATATATACCTTATATAAAAGAATATTCTACAACATTGGTTCTAACAAGAGTTCAAAGGGATAGAAAGAATTGGTTACGTAATGAGTAGACTTTGGTATTAAGTAAGAATAAAATGAGTAAAGTTGATAAAATAAGACTAATAATCTAGAATACAGACTAAATAAAAAGACGTAGTGATGTAATTAATTGACGAAAAAAGTTAGACAAAATTTTTTTATGATATTATGGAGTAATATTTTTAACCAAGGCAAAGAAAGATTAACAACAATCTCTTTTTAAGCACATAAATCAGGTTTGTGACGCCCCCAAATGCCCTGTTATGGCCGAGGGTTGGGGGAGCGCGGTTTTCCTCTTAAAATGCCTTCACATGGCCACGCGAATACAACCACTCCCAGGGAAGTCCTCACGGTAGGGTGTTGTTTACGAAATTGAGAAGACGGAAAGTGGATGCCCGGCGCTTTAACCGGGTTGCTGAGTACGGAGAATCTGCCTCGAATAGCTGGAAAACCCTTATTCCAAACCAATGATGCACATGGGCTTCAGGATCTTGAGGGGACAAGTGGCGTGTGAACCTATTGTTGGTCACCGGTTACAATAGGACTGTATCTACTAACGTTATAAATCGAATGAAGTGTAACACATATATTTGATACCTCTTTGTACCAGTGTTCATGTTTAAACAAATAAATGTAGCACCTGATAGCAATGGCTTCAGCAGACTTCAGAACACTGGAGTTTAACTGTTTATCAATCGCCTTGAAAAACTGCAAGTTTCCGACCTGATGTTCTGTATCCAAGAGATGATTAGTAATTGTTTTGTTTAAGGCAGTTCTCTCTCTTGTTCTAAGGCTTTTTGGGACATGTTCGAAAAAGTAGTAGAGATAGTACTAGTATTAATGGTAACAGAAAGGATTAGCCATGGAAGTACGATTCAAGAAAATATAAGTTATTAATATAACATAAACTTATGATGAAGTTAGAAAAACTAATAACAATAAGGAAATTTCTCCAAACAATAGAGCTCGAAAATATATGTAGATTTAAATCATAAATGTGATAACTACCAGTTGGTAGTTTACAACCACCTCCCTCAGAAAGACAGTATAATATACTTTCACAGTTTAATTTGCAACTGATGACCAACGTCACTTAATACTTACTCATTCAAATGTTAATTACATACTGAATCACTAAATTCGTACAGTTTGTTTTCCATCTAAGTAATGACCCATACACTCTAAAATTTAACAAAAGGCTGTTCAAAAATAAGACTCAAAAATTACCCAACAATGTGGCCTACTGGTTCTCTAATGTTACAAGGTGGAGATTTTATCGGGGTGTTTGTGAACTACAAGCTCTCATTTCAATAATTATGCATATAGACCGAGTAGGATAATCTTTTTTCGTGTATGCAATCAAGTATTGTGCTAATACTTGTTTCTTCTCGTGATTATAACAATAATGATAAAAGATAAATAAGTAAGCTCATTCACTAGTTGCTTGGGTATAAGCCACTCTCTAGGTACGAGAAATAATGATACTACCTAGTTGCTAAAACCGTATTAGATGTAGCGGAGTTCGAGTCTGTGACTTGGCTAAAAGTCGATTGCCGAAATCACTTAGCCATTGGCTCCTTGTTTCAATGACTCGTCATTTATCTTTTATTACCGATCATCGTTGCTTTCTTCGTACAGCTTGCTTTCTTAATCCACATTTAGTGGGAATTCGTGCAACTGCATTTGATATATCTAAACTATAGCTTAAGTTTGTTGCGTAACTAATCTTTCAGATCTAAGCATTTCCAAACTGTCAGTCAAGCGCAACGTATAATCTGGTGCACCTGTACATCAGTCCAAATTCCCATTCCCTATTAACACAGGAAGATGAAATTGTTAGGACAAATCCAAGAATAGTAGAGGTAGTAACTGTACTAGTAGTAATAAGAAGATTAGGCACCGAAATACGATTTAAGAACATAAATTTATGGGGAATTTTGAAACTTAAGGTCTGAGGAACGACAACGAGTGAATACACCTGCGCTGTTGCAAACGATTTTGAGCCATGTCATACCATGTCTCTAACCACTGGTTACAACAACCGTGCGGACCCCAACCACGTAGTATACACTTACCTACATGACTCAGTCCAATTGTCAAGGTATACTGATGCTACGTCTTGATTTGGCCGCCCTTCAACCTACACCCCTACACTAGATAACATCACTTAAAAAGTAGTTCCGAAATAACAAGTTCTATCAAGGAAACTATATTTACTCTCACATTATTTGCGTAAAGTGATAATGCATTTGTGTTATCAATCAGTCACTAAGTTACTAGTGTTCCTTAAAATGTTTAATCACTACCAGTATTATTTCATACATAGGTAAAATATCAATCTACAGAGGGATGTTGATATAATACATCTGCAAATTGATGATTACTAAGTCTGAATTCAGGACAAAGGATTCAGAGGTTCTAGCATTGAAGCAGATATAAATATTTGCTTTTGGTGTCAATTTTCCTGAAAATTAATGTTCATAATTTTGGTTTAGAAGATGTCACCGCCATGAAAAGTGTAAGCTTCCGTATTGTTATTTACGGACTGTATGTTGGGACTATTGAATTAGGGTTAGCGTGGTTAGACTCAGGATACTAGTAAAATTGTCTCTGGGATATATGTGACGTGTGCCCAACTACTGCTTACTTCTAATTACAATATCGGGTGGCCTATTAGTAGGCTAGAATAAAACTAGGAATGGTCAAACTAAAACTTGACATTAGTTTATGAAGTTGCTGACTATTAGTTTGAACCATGTTAATAAGTAGCGACTACTTGGTTAGAGTTCTCTCAATTATCCCAAGCAATGGTTCCAGAAATTGGTGAACATGTCTCAAAATCGTCCCAGATGCAATCGATCATTGTATTTTCTTACGAAACGAGTTCCAAAATTATTTTATTCCCTTCATTCCGCAAACCATCTTGTCCAAAATCGTGTTCTCTATGTCTAACATTATCTACCAACACTAATACTAATACCACTACTAATTCTACTATTTTATTGTTTATCTTAATAATTTCATCTGTGTTGTGAAAACTTAAGCCAATGCAACATATATGCCAGATTCTGCATAAAAAGTAACCTAACTATTTCAATGATTTTTTATTGTTTATCTAATAGATTTAATATGTATGTGTAGTGACTTAAAAAGTGAATTGCATCAATTTGTGATGATTCCATTGTAGCATATGTATCCTGATGGACCGGATGATAATGGGAATATGTTTGAACGACCAGGTCGATTAACTGATATACTTCCATCTCCTTATCCGAATAAAGAAGCAGCGCGTGCTGCTAATAACGGTGCAGAGCCCCCGGATCTGTCATATATTGTTAAAGCTCGAGAGGGCAATGAGGATTATATATTCCATCTCCTTACAGGTACATAAATTTTACTAAGTAACTGTTGTAAACTTATAATGTTTAATACTTTATTTATTATTAGGAATTTTTTTAGTTAAGATGGGTGTTTCAAATAATTTAGTTTAAGGAATAGAACGTGTTAGAAAGAGGTCATCTTTAATATAGTCAAGGTAAACTTTCTGGAAAAGTGTGTTTCTCTCTATTAACTCTATTGAGATCGCCAACCGACTAAAGTTATATATATGTAAAAACATTGAATAATTACTTTACCGTAGTATGGGACTCTTCACCAGTGTGCATCTTCGAATCCAATGAAGGTTGAACCCAGGACCTCTACGTTTCGCAGCGAGCACCTCACCTTTGGACAACTGATACGTCACCAACTGATGTACGTACCTAACTTTAATCAACGGGCACTATCGAGCAACCATCTTGCACTGTCTTTTCTGGGTAACTGCCTCATACCCGACACGGTTGAATTCTATTGGTTACGGTTTCTTATTAGAATTCCAGGAATATCCTCGGTGTTATTTACTAGTGAGCTAAACGAAAATACAACTTCTACCCTTAGATCTTTATATTCTAATTAGCTGCGTAACATCACAAGATAGCCTGTTCTGTGACTAAAAAAAATCAATATTTAGGGGAAATACTACTATTTATGTACATCTTTGAGCAAGTAGTTTGCTCTGTTGAGTGGAGAATAGATTTTCCGATAATGTTTTTTCGATCATAGGAGTATGAATGGAAATTCGTAGTAGAGAAATTTCTACCTCACTGAGCAATCACCTGTGATGTTGATTTCTGCTTCAGCTACTTCCTATCACAATCAATCAAATACAATCATTTGGATACGTAAAGCATATAATGCATTCGTATTCATCGTAAGAGACGGATTTAGAAATAGAGTCGTAGGTTAACCGACAACATTTTCAATGGCATGAAATGTATGAATGAAGAAGAATTAAACGACAAAATTTATTTCTTCGGTGATTTTCTGAAAAGCGAAGCATAACTGTGCAAACAGACAAGCTACAGAGATGAAAAACAAAAATTTACAACTTTCATAACTCAACAACATATAAATTAGTTATGTTTGTATACTTTTCCTAACTAACGAAAATTTTAGGCAATTTATCTCTTTTCTTTCTGTTATGTAAACAGAATAGCCATTCTTACAACTTCAATCCATGTTTAACAAGTCAATCTACCATCCAGAAATCATCCTTTCTGAAAGACATTTTAGAAATCATTACAAAGATTTAAAGACTATTTGAAATTAGTGTGTTGCTTAATAACCATTACAATATTACCTCATTCCATTCTATTCCCAGTTGTATACGGATCAGTAGACACAAGAATGAAAAGAAAGACAATTATGTCAACAATTATAACCATTGCGAAGAGCAATAACTTCGCAAAACATAAATTTTTTTTTCACGCTTTCAACTATGAAAAAAAAACAACTAAATCTCCACAAAACCCCTTCTGATAATTAATATAATCATATTCTCACTAGTGACTTCGAGAAGTATATCTAGGAGCTCTAGTGAGAAGCAGTGACCAGTGGAGTTCAAAACCACGTCTGTTGTGAGATAGGAACTCACTGAAGACAATTGGTGAATGGTTGCTCAACTTCGTGGATCAGTTGAAGTTAGACATTAACACCGTTGGATGCCAGCTCAGTGGTCTATCGGTTAAGGGCTTCGGCTCGAGACTGGTAGGTCCTGGGTTCGAGTCTCGCTCGCGAGAGCGGGTTCGTGGATGCGCACTGCTGAGGAGTCCCATAATAGGACGAAACGGCCGTCCAGTGTTTCCAGGTTTTCCATGGTGGTCTAGCTTCAATTGACTCACGCTTTCAACTATGAAAAAAAAACTAAATCTCCACAAAACCCCTTCTGATCATAAATATATTTTCTACCAACGTACTACTGTTAACATTGTTTGATAGTTAAGTAACACAATATGTTGTCATTGATTGTAATAGGTGTAAATTACTAGAAGAGATATAGACACAATTAAGAAAGTACCGAAATTCTTAACTGATGGGATTTTAAAAATTAGAGTTTTACAAACGTCTGACATTCGGACTAGCTTATAATTTTGATATACACATTCAATTCATCAAAATAGTAAGAAGAAATCATTCCAGTTGTGTATAGTTTTGAGATCATCAATGTTTATGTGCATTGTTATAACCAATCAATCACAAATAAATTCATTAAAACAAACTAATATGAATGTAAGACTTGTGGCAAATAATACCGAAATTTTCATTGATAATGTCGAGCATGAGGTTATAAACGTTACGTAGTTAAACCATTCATCTAAAAGAATTTAATACTACCTAAAGTACGTGACTAATATACAGCTTTTCTCATTATTTTGGTTACAGTGTGTTTTGTTCGCATATGTTGAGGCCACCGCGTAAAGGATGCTAGGGTTAGACGTAGGTTACTGGGTAAGGATGGTAAATCGGTTTGGGGTTGTTAATCTCTATTGATTGACATGTTTGGAATATATGTTACATAGAGTGAATCGCCTCCTACATTGACTTGAAAGGTATCCATTCAAAAGGCTGAATAATGAGAGGCGGAAATAAGATGTTCAGGAGTTTCAAATGTGATTGGCTTACAGTCTGCCAGTTTGCCTCTCGGACCAGTCAGAAACATAGTTTTTGATACGTCTAATGTACCGTTTACTTCCAACGAATACTGTAATTTTTCGAATTAAGTACCAATCTTTCATTCTTATTACCTTAGTCATGTTATCTTGTACATCTATTTTGAACAACAAAGCTAAGAATCCAGTTGACTTGCTTAATAATTAGTATGAGGTTTTACAGCAGTGAGATTTTGAAAATGTACTTTCCCAGTTATTATTGAATATGACTTTGCAATGATATTCACGACTCACTTTCAGAAATTAACACATACACCAGCGTGAAAATGAATTATTTGACGGCACAGACTATTCTAACATTTGTTAGGCATTTTTGAAACGTACTGAATTATAGCGCTAACGAGTGATTTACGGGTTGTTGTAGATAATTCTTTTCTATTAATGTACATTCTATTCCAGGAGAGAGATAAATCCAACTGGAGTTAACTAAAGAGGTATATTACTAAACTTAGATTCATAAGTGATAATTGACTTAGGAGTGAGAAAGGTAAATTCAGTGCGGACCCTTAGTTGACGGTCAATTCATATACTAATCTAATTCCCCTTGAATAAAAGTTAGACAAACGCATTCTTTTTTGGGAATAGTTATTTGCTATAGACTTTCATTTATTGATCTGAATCCTTATTCAAAACAGATGTACAAGATAGCATGACTAAGGTAATAAGGATGAAAAATTGGTACTTAACTCGAAGAATTACTGTTTTTGTTGAAATTAAGCGGTACATTAAACATAACAAAAACTAAGTTTTTCATTGGTCCTTGAGGCACTGAGAGATGGTAAATGGAACACATTTCAAACTCTTAAAAGTTTTATTGCCTTTCCCGAAGCTCACCCTTATTAACTTATGACTTTTTGATAGTCACCGTTATTGATGTGCACCTTTTTCATTCTCTCTCTTATTATTGTGGTGACCTTTCTGCAATGCGGAATGTTGTAAGAGTAGACTCCAAGGAGGCTAACTTTATCTAAATAAAAGCATGACATTTGCCTATGATGGCATTGATTTGGTTTGGGCCATGTTACTATTTGGAAACTAACTGATCGGGATTCTCGTGATTATCATAAACAATGGTTGGAGACACCGTTATTCCGCAAATCCATTCTTTTCAAGTTATGTTGTCTACATTCAATGTTTTTTAGTACCACTGATACTGTCAATACTTCTACTTTGGAATGTGTCTTGATAATTTGATGTGACAGCTTTAACCGATCGGCTTGTATGTTACATTCTACATTGCTTCTGGCCGACTGTATTTGTGAATATGTATTTATATTTTTACGTCTACAGGTTATATGGATCCTCCACCAGGTCGTACCATGTCAGAGGGACAATATTATAATCCTTATTTCCCTGGTGGTGGAATAGGTATGGCAAGAGTATTGTATGACGATTTAATTGAATATGCTGATGGAACACCTGCTACAACTAGTCAAATGGCAAAAGATGTAGTAACATTTCTTTCTTGGACTTCTGATCGAACCCATGATGAACGTAAACGTATTCTATTTAAGGTAATGAGGAGTGGTTTTAATTGTATCATATTGATGATGTCCCATTGCAGCTATAATAGAAGTTTATTTAATTCCATGTAAACTAATTATGTCCTATTGTTTTCTTGAAATGAATGTTTAAAAAATGGATCTTAAAATATCCATCTACATTTATCTGCATAGTTTGGTGTTACGATGATGGAAGGTTTCATTTAAAAAAAACATAAAATACCACCATCTATACTCTTGAGTTATATAAGATATCACGTATATTCTAGTCAGAGTTTCATACTTTTAAGCCTTGAAAACTAATCATCATCTTGGATCAATTTATCGAGATGTGGCTCAGTAGTTTTGCCATTAAATTCTCCGGTTCGAATGCCACTCCGCTTACTTCTGTTTAGACAACCAAGTGATATCACTAAGACTCACAATTTAAATAAGACAAAGTAACGTACTCAAATTTGTACACAGTTAATCAGTTAATAATAATCATTTTTATTCAAAGATAGAACTAAGGGAAATATGTATAGTCTTTTTCTATAAATTAGACATTTCTAGATCTATTCGGCGTCATTGTATGCTGTCAACGTTATCCAAGAATTAAAAAAACTAGTCTTGACTCACTTGTTTTCAATGAGTATATATATATCGAAAATTGCGGCCATTAAGAGTAGGGATTGCTGACAACCCAGTAAAACCATTTGATCAATCAACCAGAAAATTAAATGACAGAAGAAGAAAAGCAAAACACTATCTACCAAATACATTATTTTAAATACTATGTCAAACTGACTGCCTTCTTCTTCTGGATGAAAACCAATTAAGTCTCAACCATCACAACAAATCCTTAGTTGTATTAGCTCATACTGATATTTGTGGATTTACGTCCGATGTGAAATATATTGAAATCTTGAACAAAGGCAGTACAAAAAAAGGTCAGAAAAATTCGAGACTCGGATCATCCACCGATCAATAAATTCAATTTATTAACCAATTAGAAAAACCATCAACAGTTATAAGGTCTATGCAGATGATAATCAAAATAACTACATAGATAACTACAGAATAAGTGTTAATAACAACCAATTAAGTTCAGAATCGACAGATAAACCTATTAGTTATATTTGGATAAATTCAAATAGTTCACTTCCATTTGAGATTTGTGTTGATAATAATGTCGCTTTAGAAAGGCAATGAAAGCTTCACCACTAACACCACTTATCTTAGAGAATGCAACTTCACAAAAACTACAATTACATTTAATAATATAAACTAGGAGGAAATGAAAAGATATAATTAAGTCTTTATCTGTAATACATTTGAAAGGCGTAGCACCAATCCATATACTCATTGACTATTAATCTGACCTTTACCATTTCGGTACATGTTCACACATGTACCAAAATGGTTGCAGAAACAAATAGAATCAAATGACCCATCATCCTCTATTGCCAAATTAACCAAGCTAAAGACAACAGATTGTTGTAAATATTTATCACTTGTTCTAATTACTCGTTATCTCAATCGAATGCCTCTTTTTTCTTTAAAAAAAAGTGAAATATATTATGTGCTACTTTCAAACTGTTGAAATTGGGTTTTTTTCTCTTTAATTTTCAGGCATTAGTAATTACGAGCACATTATTAGTAATAATGGGGATATACAAACGGAAACATTGGTCAGATATAAAAACTAGGAAGCTTATTTACAAAAACCGACCAGTGCCGAAGGATGTCTAGTAATTTTTTCATTTGCCTTCATTAGAATCAATATCATGTTCTTTCTCTATTTGTGTGTATGTTTCCTTCATTTACCACTGTTTGATACTTCATCTGTCCACCCTAATAAAGGTGGGGAAATCGAACTTTTAGAATGAACATGTATTGATTATTAGAAGTATATATATACACTTATTAACTTATTAGTTCTATAAGTTGTTCGTACTATACTGGTCAGGCTAATGCGTTTTACTAGTTCGACGTTTGATAAGATTTTTTTAAAATGTAGCTTTTTTGCAAAAATTGTTTGTCTTCATATTAAATGAAAAACCGGTTGGTAATGTGATGAAAGCTGGACATATAGGTTTTCACTGTTTTGTATTGTAAGATTACGATATTTGTTTATTGCCCTGAAGGGTATTTCTTGTAGATGAATTTGTTTGATAAACCCCACTGGTTTGTTTTCTCAAGTTCTCAGTTAATTTTGAAGCTATATTAGGGGTGAAGTAAATGGAGTTAGACAGATGATTGTACTCAGTGATTTATATTTTGAATGAGTGCTGGTATCCAGAAGTTAGATTTTGACTTTGTGTGAGGATTTTGTGACAAAACTGTCATGTTCTACGTTTATTGTGATGTTGGTTTTTATGATGTCTAGCTGTATTAGTGGGAATATGCATCGCAAGGAAGCTTCGCTATGAAGATTTTCTAGAAGATTCTCATTGAAAGCAAAGCTCCTGTAGATGTATTGAGTCTTCTCTATATTACCGGACGGGTGTCCGTAAATTTGGTAATTGTTTTATCAGCTGTGACTGGACATTATCTTCTGGTCACGACCTACGACTACCCATACGCCTTTATAACGACCTACATTGTAGGTGTTTTGTTACTTTCGCATTTGGTATTATGGGAATTAATGGAGGTCAACTATATCTTAGGCTAGCCAAAGAATATATAGAGATAGGCCTGAAGTACTGAGAGAGTCGTTTTCCGCTACTTCCCATTGTGATCCGGCGTCGTTTGCAGAGTGTAGCATGGTAAATTAGGCGACGTCTATAAGTTTGATTACCTGTGGACTGGTACATTGATCTTAGGCCAGTGAAAATCGACTTAGTTCTAGCCAAATATCCATTCCACTAGTTCGTTTCTACGTTAGAATATTAAGCAGACTAGTAATCCTTGTCTAAGTTAAGGATAACTAACGCAGAACAATCGATGTGATGACGAGGAGGCCTATGAGTCAATGGTCCCACTCCACCTTCTTATGATCTGTTACTAGTAGATACTATTACTCCACAAGGTTCTTGATTTGTACAAGCATCAAGGAACCCGGTTCACCTGATTTTTACGATGTGATAAACCGGTTTAGCATCAGTCGCGCGGTGTGACATCGACATAATCTAGAAGATCATACCAGTCCAATCCGATTAGACCAACTTTCTGCACAGGTCGCCTAAATTGGTGATTTAGTTACTAGATTTGAATAATGTTACCACTATGGAAATGGTGGATAATCATGAGTGGCTATTGAGATTAGGATAATAGAATATCACATACGGTTCGTCTATGGAGTTTTTAATGGTGTTTGCAAGCTTAAAGTCTTATTGAATATCTGTGTACTCCTTAACTTTAAGCCTACTAGTGTAGTAGTATAGACAAACCTTTAAGTACCGTACAATAACTATAAATTCAATAGCTTCATCACAGGTACCAAGCCAACTTACTCTGAATGATTCTTCATTATCAATCTCATTTATTTTCAGTTGTTTATAAGCAACTATGAATACGTCCGATTGTCTCCACGTGAAGGACTATTATACAACAGCTTGTAGATTCACTTTATCGATTTGGTTTTAGCTGATTGAAGCTTTCCAGACATCAAGTACTCGGGTGACGTTTGTGTAGATGGAGATTTTACACACGAAGTGAACAGAAAAACCAAACGTGCTGTATATAGTGCAACTAATGAACATCCTATGATTTCGCATGGCTCTGTAGTGCTGTTGGTTCTTGATATGTAGTAGTGGAAGTAAAATGTGATTGGTCGTTGAGTGTGGACAAGCAGCCACAGCCTACTGACTATTAAATATGTGATTTTCCTTCCTGTAATTGATTTCTATTCTGGACTCATTGAGTGTACTGAGTGAAGTATTATCTAGTGGTAATCTGGTTTCCTATTTTGAGTCGTTAACCCGGGTTCTGATATGACGTGATAAATGTTATTAATGTATTACCATAATATGCGTGAGAGGAAAAATATTTGAAAAATCCACTATATCAAATTGGCGATGGGCAGTTTTTAGTCGATCAGACGCACCTCGTTAAACCCCGTAATTAGATACATTTTCTTAATGAAAAATGGGTACTCTGGAAGTAGTAGTAGATCAATTTGTGTAAACCCAAATGAAAACTGTGCTTAATAATCCTGTCACGGGGCAAGAACCAAATGTTTCTACATCGGATTCTGACCAGTTTAATGACTTAACTATATCGAGTAAAGTCCTCAATTGTGAGAATATTGTTTCGAATGAATCATACTCTGATCAGTTTCATGTTATTATTTTATCATTTATAAATATGATGTGACTCCAACGTAAGACCTTGCAGAATAGGTATCCACATCATGGCAAATCTACAGTTGTGGAACAGGTTTATTATTCTAACAGAATATATAAGTCTAACAATACCGACCTAAACCGTAATTAAACTACTCTATGTGTTAAGTTATCTGGAATGCTTCTCCTTTGAACACCAGTAGGTGGAGGATGCTTGTGGTGAACGGCATTGACCAACTTATGTAATGCTACTTGGATGATCCCAAAGTCACAAATTTCGCTATGGAAAAAAACCTGAGAATAGTCCCGACTAATATTTTAGGTATCTTTCCCTACTATTATTCTTTGGCCAATAAAGCTTACTCAGTTTTGGCGTTTTTTCCCTGGATCTTAATGTGACTGACTCCTGTTTTCAGTACTTGTTTAAAACGTCATCTGCGGAAACTTTCGAAAGGTTTGATGACTGCAACGTCTTACTCGAACGAGTGGTACCAGCCTCATTAATGAATGTTTTACATGAAAAGCTGAATCTTCACTGGAAAAGAAGGTGGAAGGATTAACACAGGTACACCGACCTCCTATTCTTGTTACTGAAGACTGAGTCACAATTTTATCGTCTTTAACGTTTTTCCTGAACATATTCCAGACTTCAAGTCATTCAGCTTTTAAACTCATATTCAACAGTCCAACCACATTCTCCATCGCAACACCGATATGATAATGCTATATCCGGATAAGAATAGTGAATGGTAACTTTGGGACCCATTTGTGGACCAATATTATGCATATATTTTTTATCGTATAATTGCAAAATAACTAAACTGTTAATATCCATGTTACACTTGTTATAAGCTTTATTTTGACCTACAGACTATTATAATACAATTTACCATTCTTGTTTTATCCCTTGTCAATTAATTACTGTTCCCCCTATTCACAGCCACATTTGGCTGAATCTTGTACAAATGTTATTTCCTATTTTATTACTACGATGTGGTCAGTTAGTTTGGTATATAAAATCAGTATGTTTGAAATACAATGATTCATAATGCAGAGGCTGTTATTGGTGTTCTGCACTTAACTGGCTGGGCTAGACAGAAGCAGGACCGATAAGCACTCTAGACTGCTCGTACGGTTTTCGTGTGTCACTGTTCCAATCGATAATTCGCTGCTCTCTGATTGGAGGTCTACCACGTCATACATTAACTAGGCATCCACTCGGCCACAAGTTATACCAGATAATGAGAAGTGTTCAAATTGATTTGCTAACTAAGAATCCCCGAAGTAGTGCAGTTTAGAGCTGATAGGACCAGATGAGCATAGGTGGACGTGTTATATTTGGAATTCGTAATAGGCTCGCAACGAAGTATAAAGGAATCATCAATTAGTATAAATACCACAACCACCACAGATTAAATGGAAGTCTAGATTGCTGTTATATGTTGTACGTTTTCTCCTTAGGTCCCGCATGTCTTTGGCTATATATTGAGTATAGACTTTATGTTGTAGATTAACAATGGAAGTTCGAACAGACTCACCTAGACTCTTGTGACGCTCTCAGCTGTTGTGTAAACCTGTATGGATAAGACGAGTGATTTTCAAAGCACCTCAAATATGTGTCACAAACTCTCACAGTCTTAAAAATAAAACGTTTGAGATAATCTTGACAGAGAATGGGTCAGGTCGCAACACAAATATGGTCACAGAAGACGTGGCTCATCGTATATGTGGACTGTTCTCCAATTACTTAAAGGTGCATCTGTGTTAGAAGTGAAGATTTATAAATCGCAAGGGAGGCGTTGTAAATAATTCCCTAAAATCAATAGCTCATTAAGTGTTCGACATTGGATGCTGACCACATTTGTTTAAGTGGACTTGTCTAGCTGAAGGCTTTCGGTCATGCATCTGTACCAGATCACGTTACGAACCAGCGTAGGACACAGCTCCTACGTTCACTAGCCAGATATATTGGTAACGTATCAAATATATCTTTTCGCATCTGACTTCTGATTTCATTTGGTTGGGAAAAGCTTCGAATATAGAAGGTACTACTGGTTGCTAGTTGTCAAACTAGAATACTAGTCGTATCTTCAGCATAATATTGTATGCTGGAAATCGCTTTCGTGTGCATTCGAGGAGATCTGAGGAGCATAGTAGTCGTACATATGAGGTAACATGTTGTGCAATTAATTCTGGACACAGTTTATATACTATAGTATGAATATGCCATAGTCCATGTTGCCTTGCCAATGATTTTTGTCTGTAACCAAATCTGTGGATGGTGGATGCTTTGACAGCAACCTACTATCAACCGCCTTTTGGTGCTCACTAGCACAATGTATCACACAACAGGCTCATTTTAACTTGGAACGCAAACATTCGTTGCTGGACCTTTTCTTTGCATACTCATTAATGATGTCACTGACATTCACTACCTCGCCTCATTAGCAACATTGATCTAGTTGTCATGTGCTTTAGATTTCGGACATACATACACTAAGTACATGGTCTACCCCTTTCTAATATTTTGCAATCAGACTGTGAAGTCTCTAAAGATTGGTCCGTCGATGAGGATGGGTTAGTCGAAGACGAATAGGATAAGTCTAGATCCATATTCGAGGTCTTAACATATCCATTCACCACATGATCAACATTTAGGCTATCACATTGGACTCTATGGATCGATAAAGAGACCTGAAATCTGTTGAGGCGTAAGAGACACTTCTGGAAGACTTTCTTGTCAATAGACCACGAATAATCTAATTGTGATCGCCGAAAATTTCGGAATATGTGTAAAGAGACCGTAGCTAGATGCCGCATCACTTGAGAAAGACAGTTGGCGTACGATAACCCTATCTGTCTGAAAAGATTTATTTTTCGTACAATAAACGAACAAAACATAGTGTTGGAATCTATCCATTATTTTTGAGTGAAAAGCCTGGTGTAATAGCTGAATCGGTTCTAGTCAAAGGTGGTAATTTATCGAAGTATACTCTAAGGTCATTGTTAGCAATATTTGTAATAATCGCACCAGTGCAATACAAGCTACAGGACCTGTATACGTGACCGAAGGAGTTTTTCTTCAACTGGTCATCGACCTCATCGTTAGTAAGATGCCGGATCTTGATGTGATACATCAACGATTACTATCAACTCTCAGATACACTTTAAGGACCATTTGTTTTGCCATTCGAAGTGTTCCTTACACACGTAACACCCTAGGGAACAGAAAGGTGCCGTAGTTAGTCCTATATTTAATTATGAAACGAGAAATTTCGTGTCCAAAATACTACCTGTCAGTCTAACTAACAAAATAGTCAAGTTACTTGAAAAATAGTTCAGTCACATAGAAACGTAAAGTATGTAACCCCCTGAGCAACATGTATTTTGTGATAAACATCCATGTTGAACCAATTAACTAATCGCGAAAGAGGATTAAACAGCTACTCAAGGTATCGGCTTATCTATTCATATGATATCCACAGATTTCTGCAAAGGATTTGTTTATATTTATCGCCTTGAACTTAATCAGAGGTTTCAGATGTTTGAAATTATAGTTTCCGTACAAGAATGGATAAGAAGCCTCATCAGGGGCCGGATACATAAGGTGAAAGTTAAAAAAAACAATAATAATATGGGGTTGTGGAGATTGCTAAGTTTTTGAGTGACATCATGAATCGATTGACGTTAGTAATAATAATATAATTTTGCAAGGGCAGGTACACACCAATTTTACAGCCATGACTTACAAATTACAACATTTATTGGCTAACAGTATGCTTCTCAAGTAGGATTGGTAAATAGATTATATCAATAAAAGTAAATAACAGTTCATTCGCGCAAATGTCTTGGAGCGTTCATGATTAGGTTTATGCCTTAGTATTACACTGAGAAAGGTAAAAAAGTAAGATCCTTTCAAAGCTGTTCGCTGTTTTGTTTCGACGACCTTGAACGGCCCGACAAAAGGCTATCATTCCGTAATTCAATTGTTGAGGGTCTGAGCATGGTCGAAAACTCATGTCAAGGGTTCTCGCTCACATGTTACTTGCCGAAGATTTTGGATGTCATTATTTATCAGCTGTTAACGGCCTTTTTTTCGTCACACGTCAATTTTCTTATTTTTTGTGCTTGTTACATGGCGTTTATTCCAGTCTGTTAGTAGCTTGACATAACTGTCGCTCACAACCTGGGTGAATGCTTAGTAAGCCTAATTTGGTTATTTGTAACAATGCAAACCCAGGCAAGTGAAATTCACTATTTATCAGGTCAAAAATAGACGGAACTCAGAGTTTCAAGCTAAAATTAGCTCTAAAATCACGTACATATGACTCGACTCCTTAATTACGGTAGTGATGAAAATAGGTGTTGGTAGTTGTTTATAAAACTTGGGTTGAAACCATTGAGCGTTAAACTATTTTTGAATATTATATGACTTGCTAATGTACAGCCGTAAACGATTCTATCCATTATAAGTATCACCATTCTCGACTGAACTGATATATTATTATGTGAGGTACGTGAGAAAGAAAAATTATTTGAGTAATGATTGACGTCGATAGCCTTTTCTGCTTGTTTTCTGAACATTTACAGGAATCGCGTATAACACCACATAAATTAGCTAAGTATTATTCATGAGTAAAGCAATGTGTGTTTTGAGTATGTTAACTAAAATATGCCGTAGTTAACACTAGTTTACGATATGTCTGTTATTGGATTAAAAAATGAATTTCTGTTAACAGAATTCGAAATCATTGACTAAATCCTGAACAAAGTTTCAATGCATGTTTTCGCGTAATATCTAAACAGTGCTCACCAGTTATTTCATTATTATTAGAAGGGGCTTTCTGTGGAGATTTTAGTAATCTTATATAGTTGAAATCACGAGTCAATTGGAGCTAGACCACCATGGAAAACCTAGAAGCACTAGACGGCCATTTCGCCCTATTGTGGGACTCCCCATCAGTGCACTTACACGATTCCGCCTCGCGGGATTCGAGCCCAGGACCTATCAGACTCATGATTTCAACTATATCTCATTATCGTATATGAACAGTGAATTGCTAGTGGTATTATGAACGTTGTAATTGGATTTTACTCAGATTTCGTATTACTAATTAAAGTTTTTTTAATCCGTTTACTTGGTGCTTGCAGTTTGTTCGTCAACACCAAATGATTAAATGAAATTCTATAAGGGTTGGAAAATGAAGAGCACTGTTTACAACAAGCAAGACACTTATAGGTACATCTTGTTAGCTGCTATTTCATTTACTTATTGGATTTGATACTGATAACGAAGTTCAATCGTTTGTTTCACGATTGATTTGTTGTTCTTCAGAATTGCACTGAGTAATCCAGGAAGCTGTCCATACGTTTTCTGTTATACAATTTATAGCTTCTGTCAACTGATTGAAAGGCTCAAACCTTTCTAATAATCAGGTTTATGCTGGTGAACAATTTAGCGAACTTCCGAATATGGAAGATTATATGGAGAAATAATTTACAAATTGACGATAACTTTGTTTTATATTGACTTCTGCCAGGTTTATTCATCTAATGGATTATCTAAATATAAATATAACAACTGCCCAGTTTTTTGCATTATAAATGTTGTAAGTATGTATAATTATGGTCTAGTTCGGTATTAATACAACTTTGATGATAGAACTAGTCCGAAAACGGTAAATTTATCATGTGATTGCCTAATCTGTAAGATCTTATGTGGAATTCGCATCACTGTCTACAATGACTCATCGTATCGTGACAATTAACAATGATACTTAGTTTTTCTGAAGAACACATTTATGCTGAGGATATAGTGATATATTGAGTGTGAGTAGTAATAAGTTTTACATAATGAGCACGTCCGCAAGGCGGAGCCATGCCATCCGATTGAATGTATCCACATGCACCACCTCCGACCTCAAATTGGTACATATCGAATATACATCTTTTCAGTCATTATATGCTTGGCTTCGAGGATCATGGGTTTAGGAAACAATGCCACTACAAGGATTCATCTAAATATACTGTCACAGTGAAGAAATTTATGCAAGAAACGCAACATACTAGTGAACGTCTAAACTGATGCAGTACCGCAAGTTTACGTATCGAAATGGGTACTCATAAAGCTAACACTTAGTAGTTTCTCAGTTTTCAAAAACGGTGGCCCGTTATGATTATCGGTATATCTCTTGACGAGGCCACGAAGAAGACGAAAATAAAAATTGGGCAAAGTTTGTCGACACATTATTACTACTGGTACAGAAACAGCAACATTTGATGCAGAAAAATCAGTTTACAAGTTGTATATAGTCAAGTTGAAAATACTACAGCAAAGAAATTCTTGTAGTAAACAGTTCTTTTCACGTCTCCACACCTTTGTTGAATTCTGATCGATATTTTCTACCGTAGAGAATATTACACAAAGACAAGCGTTAGAGGAACTACAGTCTCAACTACTTATTGATGATTCTTAAGTAAAAATTGACTTCATTGGATCTGTACATACTGTTTGCTTCGTCTGGGTAAGGAAATTGTTGTTACTATGGACGATGTGATTGTTATCCATCTTCCATAGACTGTGATGTCCAAGAATGTGATGAACTATACAGTTTATAGGCAAAGATGGATAGTGGCTATCAGTGGAAACCGGGACACGCGTTTCGTCTTATTTGGGACTCGTCATCTGCATGTACCTGCATCTCAGAGTTGATGTTCACCCTGTGACTCGAACCCAGTACCTTTCGCTTCGAAGGTCATCGCGTTATCCACTCAACTACTGAGTCCTGATAGCCACTTGCTTGTACAATGGGGTGAAGTTTAAATTCACTTTGTGTTGTTTGTTTGAATCTTCCCATTGATGTTTAGGACTGCAACTGGTCAGTTTCTAATTGGCATATGTGCATACTGCGTTTATTGCCTTAATATATAAAGATGGATATTGGCTAGCAGTGGAATTCAGGATACTCGTTTCATCCATCTTTGCTTGCAAGCGCTTGTAAATTAAGGCCATATCAAGGCAATAAACACAGTATGCACATATGCTAATTAGAGACTGACCAGTTGCAACCCCTAAACATCAATGGGAAGATACAAACAAGCAATACCAAGTGAATTTATACAATTTATGTTTAGAAACTGATCTAGCTTACGTATAAGAGTTCGTCGTCTTATGTATGCCAGTAGCATATGAAGGCAAGGACACTGACATGTCACAATTTACCCACGATCCAGGTTACATTTGTTCGCAATTCTTTTTGCTTCCATAAAACCAGAGCAGGGCGCTCTCGATCAAAATTTACCCAAATTGGACAAAATTTTCCCTTAAATAGGGAAATTGGTGAGTTACGTAGCAATGATCAGTCCAACGTGTACACTGCAAGACAAAGAGAGAGCCAAATCAATGTTCTTCTGGTAAGTGCTTTCGCTGCGGCAATAGACCACTTACATATGAGAAAACCTGATATTCGTGCAATCCCACGAACAACGTAACTGGAAATCGTCGGATGAGAAAAAAAGTGTAACTAGTACTCTGAATAAAGTTGTCTTTGTAATTATTTTCCGATACCATTGTTCATTGTTTACACATTATTGAATAAAGAAGTGCCAGAATTACATTGTTACTAGATCAAGCTAACACTGATGACGCTTATTTGTGCCGGTTTATACGTTTTCATGACTTTCCTAATTTCTGTCATGTTCGCTTTCATACAATCAAGTTTTGGAAGAATTGACACATATGTATGACCTGATTACATTTTTAATGAAATACAACACAACATTAAGCTACAGTACAGCTAAACGGTTTTTCTAGTGGGCATATGTGTGGATTACTGAAAATCCCTGAACAGTATCAGATTGCTTTGCTACTATATCTGAGGACGGTTACTTACAACGAAACTCCTCTGTGTTTTTGAACCACATACAGTGTTTCTAGTAGGTTCAAGCCTCTGTCAAGAGGGGGTCCGTTGATTACTTATTTGGAAGCCCATTCAAGTTAGACGAGGCTTGTGTAAGCAACCATCTAATCTCTAAGTCACACTTTACCGTTGGTATCCGTCGTGACACTTATTATACCCAGGCACTATGGCTATTTTGATGACCTTACAACACAAACGACGTTATTACAGGAATATATTTGTAAGAGCAGATATAAAAAACAGAGTAGAAACACCACAGCGTGAACCAGTTCACAGCTTGTGGATTGTTAAGATCGAGTTTTCGGAATATACGAGAATACTTGACAATAACTTTAAGTTAATCAATGGACAAGGCGTTGGATTTTTATGGTATCCATCCACTGTGTGTACAATTTATAGACTTACTAACCTAATGTGAAGCAAGCTATCCATTATCATGCACTTTAGAATGTGAGATAATCAAAACGAGTTTGCTGAAGTATGAGATATGTAGTTAACACGTCATGGATAATAACCTTTAAGATACTTCTTTTACCCACCTCACAAAGAAAATGCCTTGTGCGATGCACTGTTATTAAGATGCGATTCGTGGGTGTAATGCAAAAAATTCTAATCAGAGATCTGGAGTTTTGGCGAAACATGAAGAATCGAGCAAAACGAAATCAATAGACTTCATCAATCGCGTTATAAAGATATTGAAAATTGGATGCTGGATCTGTTTTCGAGTCAAGGTCACATGTTTCTTATGAATTGCACCACGTTACCTACGGGTTGTTGGGTGGACATGTCGTTGGTATGTTTTTAATTTACTATCATTTTGAAGTTTTCCTCTTAATTAGTGGTAAATAATTAAGTCCCGTTAACCCGATGAATATGAATCTAATTACAATTTATCGTCGCTCCGTTTTTGACACCCATTCCCATTGTCGTCACGTATCCATTACGTATACAAGATTTATTTATAAAGTATAAGATATTAATTCCAAACTTGATTCAGGTTACACAGAAATGCGAGAATTTAGTGTCGTGATACAATCAGTGGAAAAAGAATGAATCATATCGAGGTTTTTATCCCTTGTTTTAAAAGCTACTTTTACACTCCTCATAAATCGGCAGCATCTTGATTTGTGCTCAGTACATCAATCAGATATTAAAAAGGGAGTTTTCGATTATTTATCGTTCATCAGAGTAATTAAAAGACCCATGATGATTTTGATTTTACAGTGAAAGGGATAATTACTTACTGGGCTCAGTTTTAGAGTAAGATAATTGCAAGGTTTTAATAGTTTGAATAAATCCTAAGAGTGATACGCATTCTTAATCCCATCGTTTTGTGCTTTTTTCTCTTCTAAAATTTAGCACAACTAGTCTCACTAGTAATATATCGTAGTCCTTTTTCCTACATAATTGAATATGAGCAGATTTTCTCAGCTTGCCGGGTCTTCTGATCTTCAAAAACAATTCTGGGATTTAAAATCAACCTCGGAACTCCAGCACGGAGACGAGAACAAGTGTTCAAATTCAATTAAAAAATCCAAGGGTAGGAAAGGTCGTACCACAAGTTGTTCGACACAGTCCATTCAGTCGCATCCCACTGATACTGTTTTAAAAAGTAGGTATAATTTTTAATTCTGTCAGTCCTATCTCAAAGATTTCACCAATACTTTATATAGAAATTTTTCTGATGTTTCTAAACAGTATTTGGATGTTAGGCGAGACTAAATAGAGGTCGTCCATGTAGTTTAGTGTCGCCGGATGTTATTTATTTGAACACAAACGTTGGTATAAGGGTGCACCAAGTACATATGCGCCACAAAATAACAGTGGGGCCAGTAGTAGTTATCATTGATTTGTGTGGGGGCTGTGATACTGCCCAGATCGAAACAGGTAGTTTTCTTATAGGGCCACTCCCTGGACCTTTAGCCTAGAGGTCTAGTTCACGAGACGGTAGAGCAAGGTGAGATGCAGTCCCATGGTAGCCGATGACAAACAATTGGTTCATACACCATTTGTTCCTTCAGGATCATGGAGCCCATATATAGCATCCGTTTGGAGTGAGGGTTTTCCAACTCCCCATAGGTGGGCCCTCCATATACACCAACTTGGTTAAAGGAACCGAACATTCGCTTTTCGTTTTCTCAATTTCGTGAACAACACCCCTGGTGTGAGAAGACAGTGAGTAGGACTTCTCTGACAGTGGATGTATACGCATGGCCACGTGAGAGTATTTCGAGAGGGAGAACTAACTCTTTCCATCCTCAGCCGTACCATAACATTTGGGAGCCGAATGTTAGCTAAACGTAAAGCATAAAATAAACGCACTGAGATATGATATGTATATTCAAACTCTGTGAATCCATGTCGATTTTAAAATATGACTATTTGTTTAAAATTCTTTATGGAAGTTAATTAAACATGAAGTAATCATATTTTAAAATCGAAATGGATTCGGAGAGATTAAATCCATATATCTTATCGCAGTTCGTTTTTCTCTTCATCTATGTGTAACCTGTTGTGTTGATTATTTAAACGAACAAATGTTTTTCATGCGCTTATTTCTCATTTAAAACAGAAAACTCAAACGGGAATAATAAAATTTTCAGATACATTAGGATCATATTTTCGTGCACTATTCTTTGTTCCATGCAATTTGATAAGGTTGCATAATTCTGTAAAAACATGTCAATTTGATGAGTTATGAAATATCTATTGAAAAACGATCAATTACTTGTAATACAAACTGGAATGTGGTTTAAGTTAGAGGGGTTTTGAGAAAGATTATTGTATCTGCAATTTTAGGTTCATGTATACAATTAGCTTGAAATTAGGCTCTGGGTCCTCCACATCTACTAACCCAATTTAATCACTAGACTTCTGCCTTCGGCCTTTCATTTTCATGAGAGTGGCCCCTACCACGCTCAGACACAGTAGGACTTACCTGGAAGGGGTTATGGACGCGCGGTCTTAAAATAGCGTTTTGAGTGGGAGAGCTGTTTTTTCTATCCCATTTAGCGTGCCAAAGCATGTAATTTGAATTAAACTAGACTTGCTAACCAGGTGTAGCTTTGTTTATTAAGGTTCTAGCTAAATTCACTGCATGTAAAGGTCAGAAATGGTAGCAAGTGGTCATATTCAGTTTGCTTATCAGTGAAATGACGTTTATTATTTAGCTTCTGATAAATGACTTTTAACCTCGATGGATAGCGAGAAATTACACTTAAGTAAATTCCACTTTTAAACCCACTAATGTAAGACATTTTATTTATTTATTTATTTAAACACATATATATTGGTACAAAAGGGCACCAGATACATATGCGCCACACAAAATAATGAAAGTAGGAAGAGAAGGGATGAAAAGATAAGGCGGACTGAAATGTACAACCAGAAGACTCTTTCAGTTAGGAAAGTTAGAACCACTCTTTATGTAGAAAGTAAAAGAAGGTTGCAGCAGGATCGCCACTGGCTTCTATTCTGAACCATATCTGATAACGTCTCTAGCCACTGTGTTGCACCATCTCTCGGACCCCAGCCAGGGAGTCGTGAAGGACCAACAGAAGCTAGCCCTTTGCAGCTCTCTTTCATGCCACGACACCATGTCATACACTGACCTCCTTTCCGCTTTTTCCAACCAGTCCCAGAGTCGGCAAATAATGCACGACGTGGAAGTCTCTGGGACGACATTCGTAAAACATGTCCAAGCCACCGAAGTCGGTGTTTCAAGATGGTGACACCAATTGAATTATCGTCTCTGCGCCCGAACACACGATGCCGAACCTCTGCATTACTAACATGGTGTTGCCACTGGATGTCAGCAACCCTTCGGAGACAACGATGATCGAACACAGAGAGACGTCTAACATCCTCAACTCGGAGAGGCCAGGTTTCACAAGCATAGAGTAAAACTGCTCTCACCGACGCGTTGTAGATCCGACCTTTTACAGCCAGACTAACATCACGAAGGCGCCAAAGATGGCCCAGATTGGCATAAGCCGCTCTGGCTTTCATTATACGTGCATCGATCTCATCACTCACGCCACCACCAGCACTTATGTAGCTACCTAGATACACGAACTTCTCAACTACTTCAATCTGCTCACCATCCAGGGTGAGTACAGGATGAGAATCCTGCCAGTCTTGTAGGAGTACTTTGCACTTGGAGGGTGCAAAGCACATGCCGTACCTGCAGACACTGATTGCCAACTGATTAAGTGCGTATTGCATGCCTTGGGCATTATCGCACAGTAAGACAATATCATCCGCATACTCGAGGTCGAGAAGTCGTTCTCCAGGCAACATATCCACACCGCCATTACTTACATCCATGAGAGCTGTTTCCAGGATGTCATCGATGGCAAAGTTGAAGAGGAATGGTGAGATCGAGCAACCCTGCCTAACCCCACTGCTCGAATGGAACAAGGGAGAAAGGTGGTTGTATGCCCTCACTCTGCCTGAGGTGTTCGTATACAGGGCCTTTAAGATGTTAATGAACTTCTCAGGCACACCCTTCTTCAATAGACAATCCCAGAGAACAGTCCTGTCCAACGAACCGAAGGTAGCCCTGATATCAAGAAACACTACGATTGTTGGCCTGCGATAAGTATGACGGTGTTCTAACATTTGGCGGAGGGTGAAGATGTGATCAATGCATCCTCGACCAGAACGAAAACCAGCCTGCTCCTCGCGAGTCAATCGTTCTCGGGTTTTAAACAACCTACGAAGAATGACAGGAGCCAATAGTTTGGACGCAATCGGAAGTAGACTTATCCCCCGATAGTTATTACAGGAACAACGTGAACCCTTTTTAAAGATAGGGACGACTATTGACTCATTCCATGATGTTGGAACACTTTCTTGCTCCCAAACCCCTGCAAACAACACAGTCAGTTCCTTAGCCAGAAAGTCACCACCATCTTTAAAAAGAGCTGGAGGTAAGTCATCTGGGCCCGGTGATTTGTAGCGCTTCAAGAGTTGGAGTTCCTTGCGGACTTCCGCCTCGTTTGGTGGATCAGTCGTCACCGGCCATGGGGGCAAGACAAACTGGTTGATGTTGCCGGAGCAGCAGGCCAGTTGAACTGCCCTTCGAAAAATTCCGCCCATCGTCCAAGACGTCGAGAGATGTTAGTGATTGGCATCCCATCATCCTCGTAGATTGTTTCACTCACACCAGACTTCTTGCTGCCAGTGGCTCGGATGAGTTGGAAGAGCTTCCGGCAGTTACCAGATGCAGCTGCTGCTTCCATCTCATTAGCACGCTCCGACCACCAGGCTTCTCAGTCCTTACGCAAGCTTTGCCCGATTTCATTACGTAACAGCCTTCGTTTGTGGTCAAACTCACGGTCACCCGGAGTAGACCAACGGGCTTCCATCAGTTGTAAGGAGCCAGAAGAAACCCAGTGCTTGTAAGCGGGACGTTTCGCGAAGCTGCAAGCGGCTTTACTCGCCATTTTCATGGCGTCGTGAAGATGCAACCAACGCTCATCTATACTTTTCGGTGGGATGGTAGCTAGCCTAGAGGCTAGCTCCGCTCGATACTTACTTGCAACAGATGTTGCAGCCAGTTTACTAACATCGATCCGTTGGTGGTGGTCAATCCTTCGGCCACTGAAAAGTAAAGTGAGATTGGCGCAGACCAGGGCATGATCAGACTCCAGATAAGTACTCCAAAAGGAGCGGCAGTCTTGTACACAACCACGCCAGCGGTAGCTGATCGCGATGTGATCAATCTGAGTCCAGGCTTGAGATGCAGAGGGAGGACGCCAGCTGGCACACCGGCGATGACTGTGCTGGAAGTTAGTGCTAGCCAGAAACAGGTTGTGGTCTGTGCACAGTTGCAGCAAACGGTCCCCGTTATCTGTCCTGCGACCAACAAGTCCCCATCGGCCACCTAAACGACTCTCTTCTGTGCCTAGACGCTCGACCTGAGCATTCAAGTCTCCGGCTAATACTACAATATCTGTCAAACGCGCTTTCTGGAGAAGAACTGTTAATTGGTGGTAAAACTCATCCTTGATTGCATCCGGGCTGCAATCTGTCGGGGCATAGGCGGAGATGACGAAAAGACACCGTTTCTCATGCCGGTTTCTTCTCACTTTGATGGAACTTTCTAATCTAACAGCACATAACCGACTGTTAATGGGGATCCAATCGATTAGTGCTGCCTCAGCCCTAGCGCTTAGTGCAACACCAACGCCAGCAAGACCAGACGAAGATGCCACAGAGTCCCCGGATAAGCGCACGTGAAACAAGCTTTTCGAAGCGACAGATGGAGAGCGAATTTGTAGTACTTCACTAGAGTCTTGAATACGGGTCTCGGATAGACAGCAAACATCAACATTAAGACTTTCTAAAGACACAACCAGCCCCATCTGTTGTCCGATCTGCATTAGTGTGCGAACGTTGAAGGAAGCCAGCTTGAACGGCGTACGTGGTTTCAGAAAGACTGCTTCAGTATTCGTAATCGGTGGAAGCATTCACTTTCAACCAGACAGTGACTGGAGATCGTTTAGAAAGGACAGAGTTCCCACCATGGGCGAGCTACTGCATAAGTTGGAAAGGAAGGATACACAATTTGGGAATAAAGGGAGTGAAAAAGCGACGTAGTAAATAATAGTAATAATAATAAAAATAATAATAATGGTAATAATAATGATAATAGTGTAAATTGTCTTGCTTCTAGTATAAGCGAGAATAGTATCGTCAATAGAATTCATCATTTCATTTATTTGTGTGTGGGCTGTGATACTGCCCGGGTGCCCAAACCGAAGCAGGAATGTAAGACAGTCTGGTAATCTATAAAATACTTCACCATTTATATGTATTTATTATTTATAACCTATCCATTTTAAATGTCGAACTAATGTTTCTCTGTACGTGTCTATTTTCTCAAGTGACTTTTCACCATTACTTACTGTACTGTGTATTATTTATCGAATTCTAGATAAGGATGGTATGTAATTAAAGTAGTCGGCTTTCACTCTCAATTTGTCTTTAGTATTGCATGCTTGGTGTGTGTCATTCATCCAAAGTTGACGCGAATCTTACACAGTACTTTTACCTTTTAGGGCTGTAGAGATATACAAGAAATTTTAAAAGATAAACACGGAAACTTGTAATTTTTTGTCACTCTAGTTTTGTTGTTGTCACATATTTCTTGACCCAGGTTCGAACCCCTCTCTACCTACTCCAATTTAAGGGACCGGGTAGTATCATACGTCAAGTATAACTTATATCCAAGTATTTGGTGAGTGAGTTAATTATGTATATTACTAATACTGTTATTATTTTTGTTTTGTTTTGATAATTTCATGTCGCTGTGTTAATGTATGGTATGCAGAAATGAATCGACGGTGCCCGTGTGCGCCAGGTTCTGAGTTGCATATGACTGACCAATGTAGAACCTCATCAAATTTCTTTTGCCTTTTCTAGACGATGTCGATAAAATAATTTATGATGGTTTGTACATTGAACCATGTGGATTTCGTAATGTTAGAAATTCGTGCTTCCTTAATGCTTCTCTCCAACTCTTACTCAATATTCCAACTTTATGTTCAACTTTATATAAATCTCGCGGTATATGCGTTTCTTCAGGCGAATCTTCTTTCCATGCTTCAGGCGTCCAAGAAAAGAAAACTCCTTTGACAGATCAACTGTAAGTCTTACTCTCCATTCGTCTAGTTGACCTTTTTATTAGGCCTTCACACTTGGTAGCTCTCTGTTGGTGGCAAAAGAATCTGGACATTATTACTAGTGTTTACTTTTCAGAAATATGCTAGGATTTCGTACTGGAGATCAGGATATTATGTCAAAATATTCATCTCATTACCACTCATTTTTCCCACATAGATTGCTAGTTTTATACTGCGCTTGTCGTTACCCAAATGTTTGACTACAAGTTATACATTGTGCACATGACACCGTGTTTGTTTACATCCTACTTTTGATAGATATGAGAAAGCATTTAGAGACTAGTAGTGTGTTTTGCCTTAATTACACTAGTTTGGTACAGTGACTTCATCATTTTTGGTAATATTAAAGTTGAATCAACTTAGAAGACGTTATCTAAGCACTAGTCAACTGATAGTGTTGTGCAATCATGGTGGCGTAGAGAAGAGAACTAAATATTTTGTGTGATAGCCAGCTTTAAAGGTGATAGCAGCACCCGGTTATCAATTGTATGAATATTTTTTGTAAGTGATGATCAAAACAACGGACTATGAAAATAACTTTTAGTTTGACAGGAATTTTTCACTTAGCCACTACCACAATATTGTAGTATTTCAATATAGACTGATGGACGTCTATACCAGGATCTACATTGATTATAACTGACTGAACCATGTTTTATTTCCGTGTTTTTTGTCTTCAGTGACACGACATTCAGATAGTTTGAGTGAAAGAAAGAGTGGGAACGAAACGATTTAACATTGATTCGTTAACTTTTTCTCTGAAGTTCAAAAAGCGATATGGTCCTAAGGAACTAAACTACCATCTTTAAAGATCAAAGCATTTGTTTAATCGTCAAGTTAATTCACGGTTAAATAAAGGTGAGAAATCTCTTAATATTGAAGCAACTCATTTATGAAGTACATATACATGTACTCAGCTTTGTGGCACATTTCAAATGTGAGTAGTCTACAGAATGATGGAGCAGACGAAGGAATGGGTTCAAGTATATGGTTCACTAGTTGAAAGCCATTAGCTTAATTGTCAACCCACTGTTCCACTGGTTAAAAGCTAAATAATGTGATTGTTAAATTTGTTGATTATTCATCATGTCTGAAACACTTCGTCATTCCTCGACAGACACAAAAAACATATACTCTATGCCTAATGTATGCGTATAACGTGTGTGTGTGTGTGCTAATCGGGTATTCATTTTTCGGCAAATTTAAACACGTGATAATTTTTGGCAAAAAACACATTGTGTCACCTAATAAAAACAAATGATAAGCTTGATTATGTCAATGATAACGTATCTCTTAGCATGTCTATTCCGATTTCTTAGTTGTACCGGGATTTAAGAAAAAAGTAATCACTCCTGTAGTATTTAGTAAAAGCAAATAAATCAAATGTCATATATTTGATAATACATAAATTTCATTGTTAGAAGGTGAAACTAAACTCCTGTGTTTTGTTTGTTCAGTATAACACAAATTATGCGTTTTGCATTAATTCAGTGTAAATTTTATTCTTTTTTATTTCCTCTATTGTCTGGTTATGTTTAGTATTTGTTAACTGATTAACAAATACCAGTAAACATGGTTGGTGCCGTGTGTGTTTTTTTGGAGAGTAAAGGAAGTCTTCTTCTGATATCAGTTTTCGTCTTTCTCTTTACATTGTACAGTGCTCAGCGTTTTTCTGTTTTAAGTATCAATGTTTCTGCAGATAGAAATAATAGTTAACTAGATAAATCCTTGTAATGTTATTATTTTTCTGTTTTATTTATCTCCCATAGGTTAGAATTGATTGAAAGACTCAATCCACAAGTAGTTGAGCATGACGCTATACTGAATAATACTTCGCAATGTTGTGACGGTTATGGTAATAAAAATAATAATACTGATAATACTGTCATTCATGCAAACAAAAAAGTGGGCAGCAATTCGAATAATCCTGTTCCCTCGACTTATAAATTGTCACAGTCTAATGGTGTACGACCATTCATGCTAAAACATATAATTACACCAAACTCTGTGTTTGGAAACCTACTTCATATGAATACAGGTTTTCAAGAAGATGCCGCTGTAAGTATACATATGATTTATGTAAAGTACTCTTTGTCTGATATTGTTCGTTTTCAAAAAACTTATCCTTGCCAGTCATTTAAGTTATGTGAGGGATTTGTGATAATTGCTAGGTTTCATAGTTTACATTACGAATTGACCTTCGTTAGACAACTGTTGAAAACTAGCAAGGATTGAAAAGCTGTTTCTTCCAAGTACAGGACTCTTCAGCTGTAGGCATCTACGACTTAAACGCAGGTTTATGTTCTTGGCTTTGAGTTGCACTTTAGTTGTTTGATGAAGTTCAGTGGCTAAGGCATTTGACTTTCAACCTATAAACCACCGGCTCGAACCGTTCTCCATTTAATGAGGCTCGGATAACTAGATGTGTTATGTTCTTCAATTATGTCTCATCATATCATTCAGAATTATTTATTTAATTTGATCAATTTAATTAACTTGGTTCTCCCGCCTCTTGATGATATGCAGTGTTTATGTTATAATTGATTGTTTGAATAGGTGGTCAATTGATTGTATGAAATGTTTTTTTACGTTAGAAACGTTAAGTTTGTTTTTATAATCAGTACTGAGGTTAGCGGCAATCATTATTTCGTGGGAGATTTTGTTCACTGAGTAGCAGTTCATCTGATAAGAAGTATGGTGCAATTTGTTCAACGTTTAAAGATTACAATTTCTATATATTTTTCAGTATAATTAACTTGCTAATACCATTATTATTATTATTATTATTATTTAAACACACAAAGATTAGTACAAGGGGGAACCAAAATATATGTACGTCTCACGATAAAAGTGAGGTTTGAAGAGATAGAGAAATTAAAGTGAATATAATAATAATAATAATAATAATAATAATAAGAAGAAGAAGAAGAAGAAGAACGTAAACGGAAGGAAATTAATGTACTGTTATGTATTAACCAGTTGTTGCGTGATTGTGTGTATATCAGCAGTAAGTTTGTCCATTCGATAGTGGAGAAGTGTCTCAGTAGTTAAGGCGTTCGAATTTTAGACACTAAATCGCACATTCAAATCTCACTTCTCTTATTTCGGTTTGGACTATGGGATAATATCACTATCCCTCACACATAGTGTGGACTGATGCCAGATGCTCGGATTTGTGAGTATTCAAACATTTTCAATCTAGTGGAAAAAAATTTCATAGTTCTGATTATACTTGTCGCATTTCTTTTCTAGTATCCTTTTAAAAAGCTGAGAACATTGAAATTATTATTACTTAGTTCACAAAAAGCTTTGGAATAACCGCGCACTAAAAATAGTGTGTGCTACACAAAATAAGTTAATGTGTGGTCTGGGATGCTGCCCGGTCGCACTAATGGAAGTGGTTGGTTTTTTAGGGGATCATTCCTTAAACCTTAGGCTCAAAGGTTTAATCCACAAAATAATAAAGTGACATCAGGAGATGTTTTACAGTAGCAACTGACCAAAAATATTTTCATACATTATTCGTTTCTTTGGGATTATAGAGCCCATGTACATCACTGGTTTGAAATGAGAGTTTTCTAATTCCCTTAGGTGAATTCACTTACTCGGTTCAAAACACCATTCACTTTCGATCGTCTCACTTTCACAAGCAACATTCCCAGCTCATTAAGGTGGTGAATAGGGACTCCCTGGGAAAGGATTTCAACTCACAGCCATATAAAGGGATTTGAAGAGGAAGAGTAAATATTTTCTACCCTCAGATGTACCAGGGCATTTGGGAACTGATTGATAATAGATTATACTTTCGATATTGTGAGCAACTTCAAGTTTAGTTTTTTGCTTATTTCTTTCATTCAGGAATGCTTGACTTACCTGCTTACACAATTACATGAAGAAATGGGTTGTATAGCGGTAGCTAAGAGTACGGATGTACATCTTTTGAATGATACAGATCAAAGTCAAAATGATTCAGAATGGATGGTTACTGGTCGAGCTGGAAAACACTATCCAGAAGCTAGAAAAGTTTGTTGTCACTAAACATTTTGGTTATTGTAAATTTTTTTTATTAATGCGTTGATTGGATTAAGACGTATGTAAAGAGTATGGGTTGTTTTCATGAAATGAAGTTGAAGCACTCAAAGGTTTGTTCTAGCCAAGAATTTCCGAAATAATCAAACTATTTTTCGTTTGTGTCTTACAATCATATACATAATAAAACACTAGTGTAAGCTATAAAAACTTTGAATGATGACAAGTTACAAGGTTTCGTTTTCATATAAATCATGTGGAAATTTAATGGACTACAAGAGTGTCATGGATTTTCCGAAACAAACCCTTAAGCTTCTTAATATAAGAGAGAACAAACCATAATCGTGAGTTGTTTAGAGTTCCTCAGTGGAATTCATCTTTTTTGCGTGCTTTCTAAAAATCGACTGTTTCGTTCCCAAAAAGTTTCTGTAATGATGACGGTAAAGACAGTCTGATTGCCTGAACCGGAATATATGGAAGGGGTTCAAATCTGCCACTCAATGTCTAAAAGTTGAATGCTTTAACCACGGAGCTACTGTTCTATGGATTGATTAACTTTGGAATTTTTAACCATAGAATTTCAGTCCAGTGAGTAAATTTCATCTCATGCTTACCTCAAAGTTAATACTCGTCAGAAAGGCGTACTTGCAATCTTGAGTGGATAGATTCTCCCTGTGAGATTCAAATCCACTTCAACCAGATTCAGTCTTTGAGAGTCATACACAACTTATCATAAAGGAAAGTAAAACGATCATTGCTCCAAATACGAAGTTTCTTGGTCTATGACTTAATTCAGGTGTTTAAATTGAATAATTCAAATAACAAAACGTAAAAATGGAACTTTTTAGAAGTATTCTCTGCAAATTGATCAAAAGTTAATTCTTCAGAGTATGTACAGCTGGAAAATAAAATTTCTTATCTCAATTTATTTTGTTGTTTATTTCTCAATTTTCTATAGATCGAACTTGATGGTGGTCAAAGTCCTATTGCTTCATTATTTTGTGGTACACTTGTAACTCGTTCTAATCTAGGCAAATCAAATAGTAGTTACAATGTTCATAATTATTCAACTGTAAATAATCATGCCAAAAAATCGGCTATCAAAGAACCTTTTTTCATGCTTCATGTACCTATAGACAATCCTCTAGTAAGTATGTATTCATACTCATCATATTCTAATCAATTTCTATGAATTATTATCGCTTTTTTAACAGTTTAAATCGCTAGCCGTTCTTAATTAAGCAACCATTGAGAACCTGAAATCACTAAATGACTCGTTCTGGTAAGGGACTCCTCAGCAGTGGATGTCTATGACCTCACACATGAACACTTAGTCTCTAAACCACTGGTCTGACATTCAACTGTGTTAATGTCTAGCTTCAATCCATTCACAATATTGCAAAACTGTCAGACAACCTGCTTAAATATCTGGGCTACCTGTTGCTGCAATTTAAATATTTCAACAAGTCTGTTAGTCGCATAACTCATTCAGGTGCTTTTATAAAAAGTTTACTACCTTTCACTGTACAGGTTACAAAAAAGTACAATCAGCGACACTGTGATAGCTGGCAATATTCATTGAAATGACTGAACAATATTCAGATATCGATTCCTGAACTGCTTACATCTAACTGGCGATTACCAAATATTTATCGCAAGGGTCGATCAAGAAATAAGAAAAGGAAACTTGTTGAAATACTTTGTACTGAGAACTCTATATTGTACCAAAAATATAATATTGAATAAAGCCATTAATAATAATAATTACATGCACCAAATAAATGTTCCACACTCGACACAATATTGTTATGAATCCAACTTCTATGTACTTACTTGATAGGATCGCTAAATTATTAGGTCCACCAGTGACAAATCCGCTTTATTTCAATACTGTTGCATTGATCCTGCTTCGGTTTGGGCGCCCAGGCAGTATCCCGACCCTCACACAAATCGAATGATGAAGTGTGGCGCATATATATTTGGTGCCCTCTTGTACGAATGTTTGTGTGGTTGAATAGAAAATAAATAAATAATGACCTAATCGTCCTAACGTTTCTTATTAGCTCATGAAAATTCTTTCTGTTCCCAGCCTGTACAACTAGAACACAAGAGAATTCATCTTGTTTACTTTCTCAAATACTCATATGATAATGTATATCAAATATAAAACCGTAACGTACCATAATTGAGAAATCATAATTCAGAACTAATCTATAAAGTTCCACTCATAACCCTCTCGAAATGCTCTCACATAGCCACGCGTATATAGCCTCTGCTAGGGAAGTCCTACTCACTGCCTTCACACATCAGGTGTGTTGTTTACGAACTTGACAGGACGAAAAGCGAATGCCCGGCGCTTTAACCAGGTTGGTGGACACGGAGGGTCCACCTAGGGAAGTTGGAAAACCCTGATTCCAAACCAGTGGTGCACATGGGCTCCAGCATCCTAAGGGAACAAATGGCGTATGAATCAATCGTTGGTCACCGTCTACCATGAGACTGCATCTTCTTACGATGCTCCACTGCCTCGTGGGTCAGACCTTTAGGTCAAAGGCTCCAGATATGGCCCCCTAAGAAAACCACCTGTTTCGGTTCGGGCTCCCGAGCAGTATCACAGCCCTCACACAAATCAAATAAGATTTGTGTGGCGCATATGTATCTGGTGCTTCCTTGTACCAATATTTATGTGTTTAAATAAAATAAATTAATTAATGAATCCAATGAAAGATCACTCATGATAAAGTATTTGTGACCTAATAAAAGGTCGAAACATATACTGATCTCTTCTTGAATGAATAAATTTTCAAAGTGAAAAATGTTTGCTCGAAGATAGAAAAACAAACAAATAAATCTTGTATAACTCATAAGCTGTATAAAACTGTTAACTGTATTTAAGTTTCATTCAATTCTTAAGAATATGAATTCTAAACTCATTGACCAATGAGCAGTACAAAAGATCTAAGCTTATCTTCAGTATCTCATAGGATTAGGAGTACAGTTTAGGTTATACAGGTTGAACTGGTAATTCTTACACATAACCGATTAATCCATCACAATTGAATGGATTTTGCGAGAAGAGAAACACTGACTTATTGATTGAATAATGATGATAATGATATAAAGCTGTCTTTTATATTCACAATATTTAATCAATAAGGTCAGTTAGTCGGTCATAATCAACCTAAAACTGTAGCATACATGTAAGTTGACCTCAATTATTGTTATTGACCGTCAAATAACTAAGTGAATACATGGTTAATTAGTTATCTTAATTAATTAGTTAATTATACATATTAGATGTTCTTAAGCTAATAAATTGACCTTAGGTATTTATATCTAGGGTAGACTTAATAATCTGAGCTGCAAATGAGACTTTATTTTAACAAAATTACTTGTATTTACATATACTTGCTTTTTTTGGATATAACATATCTCGTCTAGCTTTGTGTTTGTAATTTTGGTTATAAATTAATATGATACATCATTTTCCGCAGGTTAATTCCGTTGAATCAGCTTTACGATATTTAGCTGAACTTGAAGAAATAACAGATTATCATAATTCTGATTCTCAAATATCTTTGGTACGTCGTCGATCAATGATAGATCATCTTCCACCGTACTTAATTATACAATTGAAACGATTTTATAATGAATCTAAGATGAAAAGTTTACAAAATATCAATACATCTGTAAATAAAGTTAACTCTATTACATCACAAACATTTCCTGTAATTATTCGTAAACATTTGAAATCAGTTAATATCCAGTCTAAACTTGTTATACCGAAAGGTAAGTTTTAAATGTGGTGATTGGCGCCAGTATATTTTCATAATAATAACATATATATATTGTGTTAATCTCATTTAATAAGTATAGATTCGTGAACTCAGCTGTGAGTCACGTTTTATATCAGAAGGTTAGTGATACTCTATTAGACTGTCCAAACTGAAGTAGTTAGAACGTTTTCCGTAGATATGGCATGTGCTTTGCACCTTGTAAGTGCAAAGTAATTTTACAGGACTGGTAGAAACGTGCGCCTCCACTCACTCTTTGTCGTCAACAGTAAGATATAGTCGAGAAGTTCTTGGATCCGGGTAGCTGTGTTAGTGCTACTGGTGTCGTGAGTGATGAAACCAGTTCATGTATAGTGAGCGACTGAGGGCAATCCGCGCCATCTTTGGCACCGTGATGTTAGCCGGGCTATTTAGGATCAGATTAACAACGCATCGGTAAGAGCAGTTTTGCTCTATGTTTAGGGAACCTGACCTCTTCAAGTTGAGGGTCTCAAGTGACTCTCTGTGTTCGATTATCGTTGTCTCCGAAATATTGCTGACATAAAACGGAGGTTCAGCAGTTGTGTTCAGACGCAGTGACGATAATGCATTTGGTGTCACCATCTTAAAACACTGATTTCGGCGGTCCGGAGGTGTACTACGAATGCCGTGCCAGCGAATTCTACATCGTGCATTATTTGCCGATACTGGGACCGGCTGGAAGAGGCGTAAAGCTGGTAAGTCTATGACCTGGTGTTGTGGTATGAAATAAAGTTGTGCAAGACTGGCTTCTCTTGGTTCTTCAGGAACCCTTGGTAGGGGTCTTAAAGATGGTGCATCAGAGTGACTTGAGATTTTATCGGAAATGGTCGGGAATAGAAGCCAGTGGTTGTCTTTCTGTAGTTCCCTTTTACTTTTTTCATGTAAGTGAGAGTAACTTGTCTAATTGAGAGAATTCTTTTCGGTTTGTATTTTCTTAACTAAACTGCTTTACCCACTATTATTCTTTTCATTATCTTACACCAATTTCCATTCATTTTCTGTGCATCTTTTATTATAATCATCTTCCGTTCTCTCTTTTCACAATCCCATTTTTATTGTGTCTTAAATGTTTATTTCGGCACCCCTTTGTAATCATATTTGTGTTCAAGCGAAGAAAAATTAAAACCGGGACCGCGCATTAAGATAGTGCACGTTGCTACTCTTTTGTACTAGGTTCGCTCCTATCAGTTTGAACAACAAGGTAGTATTATCAGCTTTCATACTCAAGTACCTGGTGAGTGAGCCCGTTTAATTTCAATTTAATTCACATTCCGAATTGTCATTACTTCAATTTATTAAGGGTAGTAACGAATGTCGCGTTTGTCAAGTCTTTTGTTGCTGGTTAAATTCCATCGATTAAGTTACAATGTGACCACTAGTCTAAGGGACTGTGTTGAAATGGTGGACTATTGGAGGTTGACGGCAGAAAACCGCAAAGCTTATTTTTATGCTGGTTGGTACTTGTCTACAAGTTGGACTATATATGTATATAGATAGATCAGTAGTATTGTCTCAGATTGTGAAGCTATATATATATATATATATTCCATTATTTAACCCATCGCCTTTTTACTTTCTCTCTATTTAACCCATCGCCTTTTTACTTTCTCTCTCTTTACACATTTAGAACTTTTGAACCAAGAAACACATTTCAGTAATTCACAGCGTAATTATCGTCTTCAAGCTGTTATATTTCATGTTGGTGAAACAGTTGAATCAGGTCATTACACAATTGCTGTGCGCATAACTAATCCCTTGGAAAAATCAAACAGCAACTCTTCCACATTTATCTATTTTGATGATGATCGTGCTTGTGTGTTAAATAACGCTGAAAGTATAAATCTCCTACTAACCACACATCGTCCATTAGATACAAGAAATTGTACATTCCTTCATTTGAAAAAACCACAAACATTTCAATCTAATCCTGAACATGTGACAACATCACCATCATCATCTAACCAACATCACGGTGCACTAAACGTTTCTATCAATCATCCACGCACACCGTATATTCTTCTCTATGAATCCCAAATAGGAATTCATCCGGACACATGATGATGATGTGTACATGTCACTGAATAATTTTCTGTGTGTATGTGTATGTTGGCATTTCAATTATTTTTTCCCTTCTTTTTCTATTGTTTGATTGCATAATTTGTTTTTTAGCGGAAACTCCAAATTATTACTCTTTTTCCTATGAAAATCATTTGTAGACAAAGTTTTATTTTTCTTACCATAGTTTTTGTCGATAACTAGTTTTCTGTATGTGACAAGTTTTGGAAGGAGGCTGCGAGGGGCCGTTAGCAAAAAGAAACCATTACGTAACCTCATTACATTTGTAATTAAATGAGTACATTATTTAACAGTACATATAGAATTTTGATATAATGAGCCAATCAGAAGTCATCAAATGATGAGTGCACATGATTGTCCAAGAAATAGCTTTCGTTTTCAATGGATAAGATATAAACCACTGATAGACTTGATTACCTAAGAGACAGATGTATGTATGTGCAAATGAGTACACATACATGTTGTTCGGTTCAACCAAATAAACTTTTTATCACTATCCATCTTTCCTCTTGAGTAACCGGGCTTATGTGTAGAAGTCAGTCAGTCAGCTACAACGTAGGACCAGGCACATATATGCATCGGTCCAAGTTGCCATACCTCGCTAGCACAACAAGATCAACACCGGATTCATAGTAGTTAATTTTAGTATGGTGGTAGTATATAAAGAAAGGTTGTGTATAAGGATATAGCACAGGAATGAAGACAGACATGAAGCAATTTTAATCTCACGGTTTAAGGGAAGATAAAGAGTGTATACACCTACGCCATTGTGATCGATTCTGAGCCATGTCACCCAGAGTCCCCAACCATTGGTTACGATAGTCACGCGGACCCCAATCAATTAGTCTGTATCTACCAACACGGCTCAGACTAGAAGTTAGTGACTTCAAGCACTGATGCCATGTTCTGGTCTGACCACCCCTAACTCTCTACCAACCATCCCCTACACTAGTCAACATTGCGCGTCGTGGTAATCGGTTTTCAGGCATACGTAACACGTGGCCCAACCATCTCAGTCGATGAAGATTCATGACCTCATCAACTGATTTACCATCATTCTCTAATACCCTGTGTCTAACCTCACTATTACTTACCCGGTGATCCCAACAGATGCGAGCAATATTTCTAAGACATCTGTGGTCAAATAATAGTAACTTACGAGTATCTTCTACTCAATGACCATGTTTCGAAGCCGTAAAGTAGAACAGAACGAATTGCTGCGCAATGTACTCGTCCCTTAGTTGATAGACGGATATCTCGTCTTCGCTATAGGTGACGTAAGTTGGCAAAAGCCAAACGAACTTTTTGAATCCGTGCAGAGATTTCGTCAGACACCAACCCATTAGGGCTGATCAGACTTCCAAGATAAATGAAGTTGTCAATGCGTTCGACTACTTCACTCCCTATCCTTAGTTCGGGTGTTGACGCAGACCAGTCCTGGAGTAACAATGTACATTTAGATGGGGAGAAACGCATCCCAAATATCCTGGCATTATTACTCAGTTCTAACAGAAAACTGCATTTTGTCAGCGTCTTCACCAAACAGGACTATGTCATCTGCGTATTCTAAGTCGCTTAGTGGTCCCCCTGGTAGGAGATCAATTCCTGTAGATTCAGTCGAAGAGAGTGTTATTTGCAGCAACAGGTCTATAATGAAGTTAAACAAAAGTGGAGATAGTGGACAGCCTTGTCGGACACCACTTGAGGTTGTAAAATCAGATGACAGTTCGCCATAAGCTCTGACTCGACTGGTAGTGTTCGAGTAAGGAGCCTTCACAAGGTTTATGTACTTCTGAGGTACACCTTTCAATGACAGACACTGCCACAGAACCTCTCGGTCTACAGAGTCAAATGCTGCTTTTAAGTCGAGAAAAACTATCATTGTCGGACGCCGATAAGCATGTCTGTGCTCTAAAACTTGACGAATGATAAATATGTGGTCGATGCAGCCACGACCAGGTCTGAAGCCAGTCTGATTTTCTCGTGTTTGCAGTTCACGAGTCTTAGTTAGGCGCCTGATAATTATTGAGGCTAGTATTTTCGATGCTATGTTAGTCAGACTAATCCCTCTATGGTTATCGCAGGATTATTTTGGCCCCTTTTTATATATTGGGACAATCAGTGATTGTGACCAGTCGGATGGGATTACATCCGTCTCCCAGATTTTAGCCAGAATATTAGTCAACCTAATCGCTGAAATTGGACCACCATATTTAAAGACCTCTGGAGCTAATCCATCTGGACCAGCTGCTCTTCCTCGTTTCAGATTACTTATAGCCTTTTGAACTTCAAGTAGGGTCGGGGGGTCTACTTCAATGTTCCATTCAGGAATCGTGGGTAGTTGTGCAGTAGCTGAATGCCAGCTAAACTGCTCCTTAAAGTGTTCCTCCCATCGTTCTAAACGTTTGGGTTGAGAGCAGATAAGGGTTCCGTCTTTTTCGGAGATTGTCTCACTTACACTTGACTTCTTAATTCCGGTTTCTTTTATTAGTCTGAATAGTTGTCTGGTGTTGCCTACAGCCTCTGTCTTTTCCATCTCTTTTGCTTTCGTTGCCCACCACTGCTCACGATCGTTCCTTAGACTTTTAGCTAACCTAGATCTAATTTGTTTACGCTCTTCGTCATGTTCAGAGCCTGATGGGATGAGTTTACGCGAATCCATCAGTGAAATAGACTTAGAAGAAATCCACTGGTTTTTTGGAGCCCTATGGTTTAAATGACTGATAGATGTTACTGCTGTTTCCACAGCTGTTCGTATGTCTTTCCAAGCAGCATCTGGGTCAGTCTCGTTTACAGAACTGCCTAGATGTGAACTCAGTTGTTTCTGGAATTCGCATTTGGCTTTCTCGTCCTCCAGTTCAATCCTAATGGGTCTTCTTAGTGTACTTTTCCTGCGTCCATTGAGGCGCAGACAAATGCGCGCTCGTATTAAAGCGTGATCAGAGTCTAAACAAGTATTCCAATACGAGCGACAATCTTCTATTGAGCCTCTCCAACGATGACTGATGACAATATGGTCTATTTGAGTCCATCGTTGGTTTGGTGCAGGTGGTCGCCATGTTAGACGATGTCTCTCCTTATGTTTAAAATTAGTGCTTGCTAAAAATAAACGATTGTCTGAGCATAGTTGCAACAGACGATCACCATTATCGGTTCGTTGAGCCGGAATACTAAAACACCCACCTAAATGTCTTTCTGTTTGATTTAAGCTGCCTACCTGGGCATTAAAGTCACCCGCTACGACTACTATGTCTGAGCGCTTAGCTTTCTGAAGAAGCTCAGAGAGTTTTCTGTAAAAGTCATCTTTTACTTCATCATGGCTGCAGTCAGTGGGAGCGTAGGCAGAAACGACGAAAAGGTAACGACGTGTGTCCCTATCCTTCCGAGTTCTTACGGAGCCATTTAGCCGGACAGCACATAGGCGACTGTTAACGGGGATCCATTCTAGTAGTGCCTGTTCTGCCCTTGTACTTAGTGCTATGCCTACACCTGCAAGTCCACGAGAACTAGCCAACGGGTCGCCAGATACACGGAGGGTGTATTTCGTTGGCTGTCCATTTTGGCAAGGTGAGGTCAAGTGAATGACCACACTGGGATCCTGTATGCGTGTTTCGGAGACACAGCATACATCAATGGTACGAGATTCTAGGGTTTTAGCTAAGGAGGCCTGTTGACCGATTTGGCATAGGGTACGTACGTTGAAGGCTCCAATGTGTAGTTTGGAGCGAGGTTTTAGTAGACCTGGGACAGCGTTTCGCGCACTAGAATCGTTGGCCATGGTGACACTTGAGGAGGAAACCGGAACAGGAAGTTTAGTGTTGAAAGTCAGGGTAGAAGGAATAGTAGAAATTGAAGGAGATTGATTATGAATACAGTGGTCTTGAGTGCTGTTAGAGGTATGAGGGCTAATATCACTTCCCAGTTGCCCACACCGTGGAAGGGTTCTTCTAGAGGTACCTGAAAAGGAAATTGGGTTAGAAGTGGTCTTAATGACCTGAGAGCGTGACCGCAGTGCCCAAGGGACAACTGCTTGAGGTCGGTCACACACGACCTTTTTGTGGGTAGTTTTTGTGTTAGCTCCGTTCTTCAAAGTACCTTACCGCCGGAGACGGAAATCCGTGGGATAAGGCGAGGTGTGCATTTTTAGGGTCGACCTTTTCTAACCCCACCCCTCCTTGTGGGAAGGCAGCATCGCTGTCATGCTGGTTGTCTGAAGGAAACACCTTACTGCTGTCATACCTCTGTACAGTCAGCAGTACGACTTCGCCTTCAGACCTTGGGATTGCTGCTTTTAGTTTTACCGCTCTTCAAACGACCTGTCTGGCATGGTAGGACCTTGAGGAACGATTGTTCCAGCCAGTATAGCTCGGTTGATTCATCACGATAGACAAGCCCGACCACCACGTCGAGGTAGCAGCAAC